>NC_071431.1:7500-133934 GCF_017976375.1 Cuculus canorus
TCTAAGGCACAAGGCAACGCGTTACAGAGTCTAAGGCGCAAGGCAACGCGTTACAGAGTCTAAGGCGCAAGGCAACACATTACAGAGTCTAAGACGCAAGGCAAACTGTTACAGAGTTTAAGGCGCAAGGCAACACGTTACAGAGTTTAAGGCGCAAGGCAACACGTTACAGAGTCTAAGACGCAAGGCAAGGCATTACAGAATCTAAGGCGCAAGGCAACGCGTTACAGAGTCCAAGACAGAAGGCAACCTGTTACAGAGTTTAAGGCGCAAGGCAACGCGTTACAGAGTCTAAGGCGCAAGGCAACACATTACAGAGTCTAAGACGCAAGGCAACACATTACAGAGTCTAAGACGCAAGGCAACACGTTACAGAATCTAAGACGCAAGGCAACACGTTACAGAATCTAAGACGCAAGGCAACACGTTACAGAATCTAAGACGCAAGGCAACACGTTACAGAATCTAAGACGCAAGGCAACCTGTTACACAGTCTAAGACACAAGGCAACACGTTACAAAGTCTAAGGCGCAAGGCAAACTGTTACAGAGTTTAAGGCGCAAGGCAACACATTACAGAGTCCAAGACAGAAGGCAACCTGTTACAGAGTTTAAGGCACAAGGCAACGCGTTACAGAGTCTAAGGCACAAGGCAAACTGTTACAGAGTTTAAGGCGCAAGGCAAGGCGTTACAGAGTCTAAGACGCAAGGCAAGGCATTACAGAATCTAAGGCACAAGGCAACACGTTACAAAGTCTAAGATGCAAGGCAACCTGTTACAGAGTTAAGGCACAAGGGAACACGTTACAGAGTCTAAGACACAAGGCAACACGTTACAGAGTTTAAGGCGCAAGGCAACGCGTTACAGAGTTTAAGGCGCAAGGCAACGCGTTACAGAGTCTAAGGCGCAAGGCAACGCATTACAGAGTCTAAGGCGCAAGGCAAGGCATTACAGAATCTAAGGCGCAAGGCAAACTGTTACAAAGTCTAAGATGCAAGGCAACCTGTTACACAGTCTAAGACGCAAGGCAACCTGTTACAGAGTCTAAGACGCAAGGCAACACGTTACAGAGTCTAAGACGCAAGGCAACACGTTACAGAGTCTAAGACGCAAGGCAACACGTTACAGAGTTTAAGACGCAAGGCAACGCGTTACAGAGTCTAAGACGCAAGGCAACGCGTTACAGAGTTTAAGACGCAAGGCAACGCGTTACAGAGTCTAAGACGCAAGGCAACGCGTTACAGAGTCTAAAGGCACAAGGCAACCTGTTACAGAGTTAAGACGCAAGGCAACCGCTAACAGAGTCTAAAGGCACAAGGCAACCTGTTACAAAGTCTAAGACGCAAAGCAACGCGTTACAGAGTCCAAGGCGCAAGGCAACGCGTTACAGAGTCCAAGGCGCAAGGCAACGCGTTACAGTAGTCATATCCAGCGCAACATTACAGAGTTAGAGGTGACACAACATTAATTAGAGACAACGCTACATCACAGAGATAGATACAATGCAACGTTAGAGTTGGATGCCACACAGAGCTAGACGCAATGCAACAGTACAGTCCGACCAACACAGTGCAATATTACAGCGTTAGATGCAATGTTAGACACAACACAATGTTGCGGAGTTAGACACAATGCAACCTTAGGGTTGGTTGACACATGACAGAGTTAGACACAACGCAACCTTACAGAGTTAGACGCAACTGTAGAGTTAGACACAATACAACATTAGAGTTGGATGCCACACAACAGTTAGATGCAACCTTACAGAGTGAGATGAAACGGTACAGCCAGACCCGACGCAACATTCTTTAGATGCAATGTTAGTTGGACGCAACACTCCATTACAGACTTAGATACAATGCAACATCAGTGGGATGCCACACAGACACAACGCAGCCTTACAGAGTTAAACACAACAGTACAGTCAGACCCAACACAACATTAGAGTTACATGTGATGCAACATTACAGTCCAATGCAAGACAACATTAGAGTTGGGCACAAAAGTTATAATTAGATGCAACAATAGTTAGATGTGATCCAATATTACATAGTTAAACATGATACAACATTAGTTAGACACAACACATTGCAACATTACTAAGTTAGACACAACATTAGACACAATACATCAGAGTTAGACCCAACACAAAATGACAGAGTTAGATGCCAAAGACTATACAGCAGAGTCAGACAGCTAGAGACTACAAAACACTACACACTAGTTTGCAAAGTGAGATACAACGCAAGAGAGTAAGACACAACTAAACACTATGCAAGACAGTACCATTATTCAATACAACATAACACAATAGAGGTAGCCTCAACACAGACTGATTACAATAGCTAAATTCAAAATTGTACGCTCAATACAAATTCCACTCAAAACTGTGGAATACTATAAAATCACACACGGTACAAGTTAGACTCAATAGAGCTACTGTCCATACAAGTTATACTCAAAACGCTTCTGTACAACTGTTACACTGAAAACTAGGCATGGAATTTCAACTTCAACATTACTAGCTTTTTTACCAGGTAGGTACCTGGGAACCTCACAGGAAATTACAGTGACTTAAAGTTGCACCAGCACTCTTAACTATACACCTCTGAACAATGTTTGCTTTTAGGAAGTCCTCTGGCCGTCCCGAGGCGCGGCTCCACGGCGACGCCTCTGGCCGTCCCGAGGCGCGGCTCCACGGCGACTCCTCTGGCCGTCCCGAGGCGCGGCTCCACGGCGACTCCTTTGGCCGTCCCGAGGCGCGGCTCCACGGCGACTCCTCTGGCCGTCCCGAGGCAGAACTGCCAAGGAGTGAAAAAAAAACCCAAACCCCCCTAGATGTACCTACTTTTCCTGTCCCAGCATTCTCAACACAGTAACTACAGCCTATTCCACATCTCTCACCCCAGCAGTACACATGATCAAGCCTCCATCATTGAGGCAACATCTTAGCCAGAACTAGTTTCTCAAGCCAGAAAGAGAGAAAGCTATGCAGACCTCACTGGGCCCTCAAAAGTCAGATCTGCTTTTTTTTAAATTATTATTTCATATAACTATACTATCAATTACAACCCCCTTCCTCAAAGACATCAAATTTATAGTTAACTTATTACAATCTAGTTCTCCTCAACAGTAGCCAGCAGGACTGACTCACCTAACCCTTCAACTGCAACATACCAAACAAATTCCATATCACCAAGCACAAAACATACCTGCCCACCATAAAAAATTATTACCACATTCCAGGGGAGCACACCCCAGGAACAGTGTTCCCAGGTGCTTCAAAATTTGGCCCTGCCTCAAAAAAACCCAGTCCCAGCTCGGCCTGCGCCCAAACCTTGGCGATGATCATCGCCTCGCAGACCGGCCGGGACCAGGGGAAAAAAAACCCAGCTGGGGGAAAAAAAAAAAAAAATCCCCCAGCTGGGGTTTTTTTATTCTAATTTTTTTTTTTTTTTAAAGCTAAGTACCTGCAAAGCAAAACACTACACAGACAACCTCAGAAGCAACCCCACCACCCCACAGGCAGTCCCTGCCACATAAACCGCTCCTCCCCCCAGCCCCTGCGTGCCACCCCCTGCCAGCCACAACCAGCCATCACTCCTAGGCTGCACGGCTCCCTGGAACTGTGTTCCTAGGTGCCTCAAAATTTGGCCCTGCCTCAAAAAAAAACCCAGTCCCAGCTCAGCCTGCGCCCAAACCTTGGCGATGATCATCGCCTCGCAGACCGGCCGGGACCGGGGAAAAAAAACCCAGCTGGGGGAAAAAAAAAAAAAATCCCCCAGCTGGGGTTTTTTTATTCTAAATTTTTTTTTTTTTTTAAAGTTAAGTACCTGCAAAGCAAAACACTACACAGACAACCTCAGAAGCAACCCCACCACCCCACAGGCAATCCCTGCCACAAACTCCTCCTCCCTCCCAGCCCATGCGTGCCACCACCTGCCAGCCACAACCAGCCATCACCCCTAGGCTGCACGGCTCCCTAGGAACTGTGTTCCCAGGTGCCTCAATTTGGCCCTGCCTCAAAAAAACCCAGTCCCAGCTCGGCCTGCGCCCAAACCTTGGCGATGATCATCGCCTCGCAGACCGGCCGGGACCGGGGAAAAAAAACCCAGCTGGGGGAAAAAAAAAAAAATCCCCCAGCTGGGGTTTTTTTATTCTATTTTTTTTAAAAAAAAAAAAAAAAAGCTAAGTACCTGCAAAACAAAACACTACACAGACAACCTCAGAAGCAACCCCAACCACCCCACAACCACACAGGCAATCCCTGCCACATAAACCGCTTCTCCCTCCCAGCCCATGCGTGCCACCACCTGCCAGCCACAACAAGCCATCACCCCTGGGCTGCACGGCTCCCTAGGAACTGTGTTCCCAGGCGCCTCAAAATTTGGCCCTGCCTCAAAAAAACCCAGTCCCAGCTCGGCCTGTGCCCAAACCTTGGCGATGATCATCGCCTCGTAGACTGGCCAGGACCCAGGGAAAAAAAAAGAATTAATTCTATTTTCAATTTCTTTGTGCTAACTGCCTGCATAGCAAGACATTCTACTCCACATACAACCTCAAAGAGCACAACAATAAGTGACTCCCACCTCTACAGCCCCAGACACTCATCCACCTACACACACGCTCACATTCTCCCCCTAGATGCATTCAGACAGAAATGCTTGCACAGATGCAAAGTGCTTCCTTTTAGGCACCAAGGGCACTCTTGCTTCAAGTCTTCGCTTCCACCTGGGGCTGGCTTGCATGCACGCATCAAGGCCTTGCTTCGAGTCCTTGCTTGCACCTAGGGCTTGCATCAAGTTCTTCCATCGCTAGCTTGCTTGCATAAACACATCGAGGGCTTGCCTGCACAAGTGAAATAATTGCTTCCATCCATGCTGACAGGCATCAAGGACATTCTTGCATGCATGCACTAAGGCCAGGCTTGCATCAAGTCCTTGCTTGCACCAACATCTTCCATCACGTCCTTGCTTGCATGTGAACACTGACGACTGGTTTGCATACACAATTCATACACCACAGGCCAGGAGCCAAGTCCTCACTGCTTCAGGGGCATGAGCCAAGGACTAGCTGGCAGGCAGGCATCAAGTGCGTGCACCAAGTCCTCGCTGGCTGGCATCCAGTCTTGGCAGCAACTGCTTGCTTGTATGCACGCACCAAGGGCTAGCTGACATCAAGTACACCCACTAAAGACTGTCTGGCTGCCTTGCTTTCATGCCTGCATTAACTTCTGGCTGGCAAGAGCTGGCATCGAGTGATTACGTGGCTGCACTAAGCCCTTGCACCAAGTCCTTGCTTTAAGAGTACGCACCAAGGGTCGGCTTGCTTGCACCAAGTCCTTGCTTTAAGAGTACGCACCAAGGGTCGGCTTGCTTGCACCAAGGGTCGGCTTGCTTGCACCGAGGCCTAGCCTGCACACAAATGCTGGGTTCCTTGCACCGAGGGCTGGCTTGCTTGCATGCACCTGATGCTTGCATGCACCTGATGCTTGCATGCACCTGATGCTTGCATGCACCATTTGGCACACAGGTTGCCCTCCTGCATCTGAAAAACAATATTGAATAAGTCACCTCAATACTCAGCAGTAGCTTAACAATTACAGACATCTTGTTTCCATTTGAGAATAATAACCCTCTTTCACACTATAAGCAGGCAGAAAAAGAAACCAAAAAACCCAACCAAACCCAAATGTTAAGTTCCACACATACCATAAATAACACCCTTGATTATGAACTGCTTTGCTACCGCTCCAATGGCTTATCCCACACAGTCTTGTTCATCCCCCTGTAGCTGCAGAGCCAGGCAGAAACTACTTTCCTCAGCTGTTGCATCTATGGCTACTCGTTGGGCAGCATACTGTATGTATACTAGGCTACAAGTACGGAGCGTATCAGCACATTAACCACAGAACCTTACCGATATACTTCTGTTGACACTTATTACTTCCTTGCCTCGGGCAGAGCGGCTCCAACCAGACAAATACATGCAACGACACTGCACGTGAAACCAATGACACACCAGAGACAAAAGACAACTCTAAGGAGAAGGACCCCCAGACCAGAGATGCCACAGGGCAAGAATACGTAGGGGCTGCGAGGAAGTCTCAGCGGCAGCCCCAGAAAAGTGGAAGACCGTAGTCCCTTAGTAAGGGATATGGCCAGAAGTAGGAGGATTCAAGTGCAAGAAGTGGTGCTTAAAGACCTTAGAACGTAGAGGATGCACAGAAGAAGTCCCAGAAGAGGGGACAGATGCAAGGAAGTGCAAGCAAGCACTCGATCAGAGAAGTTGACGTGGCCTGCAATGCCGCTGCAATAGACAACTGACCAGAAACTTCCAGAAAGCAAGACCCATGCGTGCTGTAAGACAGCAATGCGAGACAAGCGGTGCCCAATTGGCATGGGAACAATGAGTACAGGCACTTGAGACCCTAGAGATGATGCCCAAGCATTCCTTGAGCACAAAGAGGACATCGAGGCCTGTGAAAGACCTAAGGCACAGCACATGGACTACGTAAACGACAACAACACAGACGGACTAGAACCACTTTGCCTGGCACACGATCGCTTTAGACTGAGAAGGAGACCTCTCTGCCTTTACCTGCCCAAAGGGGACTCTTCCTGCACAGTTCTCTCTTCTATGCTACCTCTCAAACCGCTCCCTGCTATTACAAGTCACCTCCCCTCTTCCCAGCACAACCCCAGCCCTAGTCCCTCCACCTAGCTTTCAGAGGTCCGAGAGCCTGAGCCGTGCTTGGCAGAAGCAGCTCAAGTCACATCTGCTGCCTGATATGATCCTGCAGTCAACATATTTCTCTTTATCTGCAAGAAGACAGAACGGAAAACAGTGCCAGCAGTCAGCATTGTGCTACACAGCACCCCATTTGTGAGAAATCGACAGGCCCGTGCCCCATGCCCCCATTACCCACCTCACCTCAAATGCTCGTCCCGTTCCAAAGGCAGCCCGCGTGGCATCTACAAAATCAAATAGAAATGCTCAGCTGAGTTGCTCTGTAAAATTTAGCCCTGCAATACCTGTTTAGACAGCGACCTCCTCACCTCTCAGGCCATTTACCTGCATGAAGATTCACCCCTCTGAGGCTGCATGTAGCACCTGCGGAAGACAAAACAAGACATGCTCAGATACTACCCTAAAGCATAGGCTGCCCGCAGTCATTATTCCTCATGTCCTGCTCTCTTATCTTGACCGCTTGCCCACTCAGGTGGCGCCATCTTCTCTTGTCCCATCGAGGCTCTCGCACCACCTGTAATAGGCAAAGAGCAAAGGAGGCTTATAACTCCACAGACTATAAGACGTGAACAATAACTGTTTCTTCACATAACTCACCGTTGTTCTTCTTGCCCAAGACAGCTCCCGTGCCGGTATGCTGTTTTGCTCATTGCTCTGCATCTTCAAAGAGAAAAAATAAAACCAAAATACAATTACTAGTCATGTAGACACCAGTTGCATCTAACTGCCAACACTGCAGCCAACCCGCCTTGCTACAGGAATCTAACCCCAACTCCATCGTCACCCCTTGGTGCCAGAGCTCGTGCCTCTGCACCTGAAAAAAACACAATATTCAATAAGTCAGCAATAGCCAAACAATTCCAGACACAATGTTTACATTTAGGAATACCATCTCTATTTCACACTACAGCCAGGCAGGAAAAAACAGGATAAAATGAAATATTAAATATTAAACACATACCAAATTTATTGGCCTTAGACTGTAAACTGTTCTATAAACACTACAGGGGCATATCCGAGACAGCTTTAGTCATCCCCTCTGTGGCTGCATAGCTGAGCAGAAGTGCTTCTCACCTGATATGTCTGTGGCTACTTGCTCTGTAATGGACCATATGGCCTTGGCGTTCCAAGTCCAAGCGTGTATCTATATTAAATATAGATTCTTACTGCTATTCTCCCACCAACTACTGCTTCTATGACTCGAGCAGAGCAGTTCCAGCCAGACACAGACACACGCAGACAAACTCTGCACAAAAGACCAATGACATGATGCAGAAACAAAAGAAGACTCGGCAAGAATGACTCGCACACAAGAGTCCGCATTGGGTGAGATGATGTAGGGAGCTGCAAGATAGAACCTATAGCAGCCCTTGAAGAGTGGAATACTGAGGCCATGTAAAGACATATGGCTGCAACTGGAAGGATGCAAGTGCAAGAAGCCCTGCTTAAAGGCCTAAAAATGGAGGATGCGTGGAAGAAGTCCCAGAACAGGGCTTTAGGAAAATGGATGAATAATCATTGAGGATGCCGACATGTCCTGCAATGACTATGCAATAGACGACTGACCAGAAATTTCCAAAACGCAAGACCGATCCAAGCTTTAAGATAGCGATGCAAGAAAAGCAGTGCCCGATTGGCACCTTACCGAGAACAGACATTCAAGACCCTGGAGATGATGCCCGAGGCACGTGGCACGTGCCTTAAGCACAAAGATGACATCAAGACCTGTGGAAGACTTTATACATGGCAGACAGACTACATAGACTAAACAACAACAGATACAGGCTGTAACTACCCTGCCTGGCACACGCTAGCTCTGCGCTGAGGATTGAACCCCTCCCTATACCTGCACAAAAGGTTACTCTTCCAGCACAGCCCTCTACCATGTGCTAAATCCCTTCTTTGCCATTCTCAACATTCTGCCTTCTTCCCAACCCCAAAACACAACCCCCTCAACTTAACTTTCAGAGAGCCAAAGGCCTGAAGCCATCCCTGGCAGAAAAAGCTCAAAACGAGTCAGCTAACTGGGATGATCCTGCATTGCCAGGTTCCTCTTGATTATCATCTGCAAGAAAACCAAACAGAAAAACAGTGCCCATACTCAGCATCGCACTGCACAGTGCTAACACTTGTACTACACCCACTGCTAAATGGCCAAGACATTCTGCTCACCTGTTCCGTCCCAATTCAAACATCCAATGCTGCAGCCATCATCACCTGGGGCACCTAAGATAGCCAGACACAAAGATTACTGTTGTGCTTCTGAGAAATCAGTCGCGTGCTCCTTCTCCCTACTACCCGGCTCACCTCAACTGCTCTTCCCATCGCAAAGGCAGGCTGCACAGCACCTGCAAAAATCAAAGAGAAATGCTCAATGGAGTTGCTGTGTACTACATTGCTCTTAGACACCAATTTGGACAACCACCTCCTCACCGCTCAAACCATTTCTCAGCATGAAGCTCCACCCCTCTGAGGCTGCGTGTAGCACCTGCAAAAGAAGAGAGGTACTTGGGATACTAACGCAAAGCAGAAGCTGCCCCCAGCAATACCCATCTCCTGCTATGTTACCTTGACCGCTCTCCTGCCCAGCGTCCATCATCTCAGGCTGCCATGTTGAGGCTTGCTCTTCACCTGTAATACACAAACAACAAGGGATGCTTTTAAGATCAAACTGAAAACGCAGATCAGCTATTTATATTGCCACTGGCCACATCTTCCCACCTACACCACAGCCGACTCGCCTCCCTATGGCGCTCCATCCACAAGTCCATCAGCGGCATTTGGCACACAGGTCGTCCCTCTGCATCTGAAAAACAATATCAAAGAAGTCACTCGGATGCTCAGTGACGCCTTAACGGTTCCAGACCTCTCGCTTCCATTTAGCGGTACCATCTCTACCGCACACTACAGCCAGGCACAACAAATCCACAACCAAACCCAAACATTAAGTTCCATTCCCTTTGAATTTAAACTGCTCCGGTACTGCTCCACTGGATTCTCCCACACACTTTTGGTCATCCCCTCTGTGGCTGCAGAGCCAAGCAGAAACTGCTCTCCTCATCACCCGCTGCACCTAGGGCTACTTCTTCTGCAAAGTATGGTATGCCCCCAGACTGCAAGGTGTCTGCCTATCAGCATATTAACCACAGAATCTTGCCCTTCTACCTCTGCTCACACTTATCACCTCCATGCATCGGGCAGAGCAGCTCCAGCCAGATACAAAACACACAAAGAACACCACCACACGCAAGACAGATGTCGTGAACCAGGGACAAAAGAACTCACTGTAGGAAGAATGATTCCTGGACCAGACATGCCATCAGGCAAGACGCTGTATGGGGCTACAACGAAGAGTCTATGGGGGCCCTGGAAAAGTGAAGGATCGTGGCTCATTACAAAGAGATACAGCCGCAACTGGGAGGATGAAGGAGCAAGAAGCCCCGTTTAAAGACCTAAAGATGCAGAGGATGCATGGAACGAGTCCCAGAACAGGGATCCAAGAAAATGGATGACTAACGAACACAGATGCCAATGCAGGCTGCAAGGCCGCAGCCAAAGAGACATCTGATCCCAAACTTCCAAAACACAAGACCGATCCATGCTTTAGGATTGCGATGCAAGAAGAGCAGTGCCCGATCGAGACTGCATTGATGAGTACATGCATTCAGGACCCTAGACACGGTGCCCAAGGCATGTCCGGCATGCCTTGAGTGCAAAAAGGACATCAAGACCTGCAGAAAACTTAAGACGTGGCGCACAGACTACAGAAACAAGATAACAGGAAGCCCCGCTGAAAGACCTAGAGGTGCAGAGGATGCACCGAACAAGTCCCAGAACAGGGATCCAAGAAAATGGATGACTAACAAACATGGATGCCGACACAGGCTGCAAGGCCGCAGCGTAAGAGACATCTGATCCGAAACTTCCCAAACACAAGACCGATCCATGCTTTAGGATTGCGATGCAAGAAGAGCAGTGCCCGATTGACACTGCTTTGATGAGTACAAGCATTCGGGACCCTAGACACGGTGCCCAAGGCACGTCCGGCGTGCCTTGAGTGCAAAGAGGACATCAAGACCTGCAGAAAACTTAAGATGTGGCGCACAGACTACAGAAACTAGATGACAACAGATGTGGGCTGGAACTGCCCTGCCCGTGCTAGTTTTGGGCTGAGAAGTAGGCCCCTCTGCCTTTCCCTGCCCAAACAGGACTCTTCCTGCATGGTCCTCTCCCCTACATTACTTTTAAAACCCCTCCCTGCCATCCCAAACATTCTCCCCTCTTCCCAGTTCCACCCGAGCCCTGGCCCCTCAACTTTGCTTTCAGAAGGCCAGGGGTCATCCTCAGCAGAAAAAGAAAAAACTCCAACAGCATCAGCTATGTGGGATGATCCTACGGTCACCAGGTTCCTCTTTGCCATCTGCAAGAAAATGAAATGGAAGACAAACAGGGCCAACAGTCAGTATTGCACTGGTCAATGTCAGTGTCTTGCACGACAACTTGCTCTGCCTAACTGCCACATTGCTTGCTCTCTTGCTATGCACCATTTCTGGCGTCAGACGCTGTGGCCATTATTGCCTGGGACAACTAAGTCCCAGAGAATTACTGTTGTGCTTGTGAGAAGTCTGTCTCGTGCTCCTTCTCCCTACTACTCAGCTCATCTCAAATGCTCTTCCCATTCCCAAGGTGGCCCGCACAGCGCCTGCAAAACCAAGGGTAAATACTTAACCAAATTGCCAAATACTTTGTTCTTTGAGACATATCTAACTTCCTCCTCACCATCAGCCCCACAATGATGAGAATAAGCCTGACTATCTCACCGGTGCCACAGAATTCCACGTGGTCTGCTTACCTCTCCTCTCCTCCGCTCCCATCATAGGAACACAGTAGTGGTGACACCCAGGACAAAAGATGAGCCACAGGGATCCAGATGTTAGCAGATTACCCAACTTTAGTCACAGGAACGAACAAAAAAAAAATTGCAAAAATATTCTAATTGAAATACAGTAAAGATGATTGACACAGAAGACAAAAAACACAGGACACTTGCCATACAGCGATGGAGACTGGAATTACAGAGACCATCAGTCAATGGTAAAACTCACAATGGTGGGATTTGACTACTCAAAGACCTAAATTGGAAACTCAATGACCGTAAAAACCACAATTGATAACAAGGATAAGGTAACAACTACTGCAAATGATACTAGAGCAAACCTCACTGGTAAGTTAAGGAAAAATCCAAGACTCTGGTAGTAAGGGAGGCTTGCGTGCCCACAGACTAGATGAAGAAGAGTTGCTCTGCTGCTAACTGTCACAAGCCAAGATAACATCCATCCTCTTCCCTGAGAGATGCAAGGGAAAGCAGGGACAGAATCCTGCATTGCAGAAAAGCGCAGACTCCATACCTTTAAGCAGTAAGATCTCTGACATTCAGATGGATGGAGACAGGATGCATCCAAAGAAGTCAGTGGGGGAACACGGGAAGTAGAAGGCACAATGGAAGAGAGATCTTGGAGCCCTAGAGATTACGTTTTGAGTGTAGCTGATGCTTTTCAAGATCAAACTTATCTGATGTTCAAACCAGACGATTGCTGCACAAAGGTCAAGATGACCCATACCTTGTGTCTCAACTTCATCGTATCACCCATCAGCTGCAGAGAGGGCAAACGTGGATGGCCCTCACACCTGACTGCTAAACTAAACCGAGAAAGATCAATGAAACCATCTTGCTTCCCCTAACCATCCCCCAAGCCATTAAAGTCCTTCTCCCTCCTGAATGGTCAGAGAAGGAACCCTGCTCCTTCCCAAGGGCACCTGCGCTATTTTTTTTTAGCCCCCTAACCCTCCTATGCTGCTGCTCCTTAAGAGCTGTGCTTCTAAACCCTTCCCTGTGTTCTGCTAGCCACTTCTATCTTCTGCCAGCCCATGGAGTCAAACTCCCACTCTAAGCTTGCAAACTAAATTCCAGATTATTATAATCTACAAGGTGCCCGTTACAAACTGCAAAAGCTCTAGAGCCAAAGCATCATCCCACATGGAATGAAGAACAGCAACAAGTTGTCCCATAACCAGAAATTCTAGGCAAAGGCAAAGCCCAGAGAACGAAATAAAAAGAAACATCTTGCCCCCTCCAACACCCAATAAAAAGTTACAGACCTTAAAAGAAAAGCATTCACCTCTATAAACAAAACAAATGTACTTACAGCTGTGTATACTGCTTAGCCTAGACTGGTCCCAAACTCTTACCTCGAACAGCAGCCTCTGCGTCTCTAAAAAAGATACAAACAAAAAAAAAAACAAAACAAAAAAGAACCACAAAAAAACCAACCAACTAACCAACCAAACACCTTACCAAAAAAGCTCAACCTACCCCAAAGCTGCAATGAATTGAAAGAGCAGGAGAGCACTGATCTTAAGGAAGACCAGAAGCTGAATGACTCCCCGGTGGAAGGCCTGTGGCTTATATACCCCTGGGCCTCCATACCCACCACCTGGGAATAGGGTGTGGCAAACCCCTCAAAGGCATAAATAGAGCCTGGGTAGCAGCTGTGTTTTATTAACTTTGTCTTACATTCACAACAAGAAAAACACTGAATGCAAAAAAGGAACTTAACTGGAAATAAGGGTATTTGCTCTTTTACTTGTTCTTTCACATTTCCCCTTCCCCCCAACCCCTGGCTTCCCTGTACCTCTCTTCTTTTATTTTTCTCTTCTGTTTCCTCTCCCTTTTCAGTTTTCTGTCTCTGTCCTGTGGCCATAGTTCTTTTTTCCTTTTCCATCTTTGTCCTAATCTATAGCCTTCTCTTTTTCCCCACAATTTCATGGGCTTTATCCCTGGAGTACTTTCTTTTTCTGTGCCTGCAAGTGCCTTCCTTTCTCTCTTTCCACCCTTCTCTTTTTCTCCCTATCCCTTTGTATTCCTCACTATTGCTAATCTAGATTTTTACTTTCATTCTGTGTCTTGACAGTCCCTTTTCCTGCTCCTCTTTCTATTTCTGATCTTTTTTGCTAATCACTGTGCTTTTTTATAATCCTTTGTCTGCAAGGCTCCTAATTTCTCTCTTTTTCTTTAATCCAGTCCCTTGTGGTTCTCAAACACATGGTCCTTCTCTGTATTACTACCCCTAACCCTAAATGCTAACCCTAACCCCTTACCCTAACACTAATGACCGTTGCTGACCTACCCCTAACCCCCTAACCCTAAGGACCCTAAACTCTAAGCTTAAACATAACTCCTAAACCCTAACCCCTAACTCTAACCCCAAACTCTAATCCTAATGACCCTAAACCTAACCCTAACCACTAACCCCTTACCCTAACGACCCTAACCCCAACCCCTAATCTTAACCCCTAAGTTTAACCCCTAATGCTAAACCCTAACCTCGAACCCTAACCCCTGACCCTAATTTTGGTGGGTGTGGTTGACGTAAAGGGTGGTGTTCTGGTTAAGTGGGGGGTGTGATTGACTTAGAAGGCGTGATTCAGGTTATGGGTGCGTGGTCGGCATAAGGGGCGTCGTTCCAGTTACGCATGGGGTGGGGTTGACATCAAGGGTGCGGTTCTTGTTACACAGGGGGCGGGGTCGACATCAGTATCGTGGTTTCAGTTACACGGGGGTGGGGTCAATGTAAGGGACGGGGTTCAGGTTACGCAAGGGGCAGGGTCAACATAAGGGGCGGGCTTCTGGTTACACAGGGGTTGTGGTCCACGTCAGGGGCGTGGTCGACATAGAGGCGTGGTTCTGGATATGGTGTGTGTGGTCGATTTAACAGGTGTGGTTATGGTTGCATGGGGGGCACAGTTGATATAGGGGGCGTGGTTCCAGTTACAGGGGCCATGGTATACATATGTGGTAGGGTTTGCGTTACGGAGGGGGTGTGGTCGATGTAAGGGGCAGCGTTCTGATTATGCGAGGGCATGGTCGACATCAGGGATGCTGTTCCGCTTGTGCAGGGGGCGTGGTCAATGCAAGGGGCGTTGTTCCGTTTACATGGGGTGTGCTTCTTGGACGGCTTCCAGGGGTGTGGACGGCACAGTGGAGGGAAATTGTGTCTGGGGTGGGGATGGTGCGGTGGGAGGGGATGATGTCTGTGGGTGGGGACAGCGTCTGGGGGAGGCCCCAAGGGGACACACAACATTACAGAGTTAGATACAATGCAACATTAGAGTTGGATGCCACACACCAGAGTTAGACACAACACAATGCAACATTAGAGTTAAATGCAATGCAACATTAGAGTTGGATACCACACAGAGTTAGACGCAACGCAACATTACGGAGTTAGAGGCAACATTACAGAGTTAGACGCAACGCAATGTTAGAGTTGGATGCCAGAGTTAGAGGCAACACAACATTACAGAGTTCGATACAATTCAACATTAGAGTTGGATGCCGCACAGAGCGAGACGCGATGCAACATTACAGAGTTAGACACAACGCAATGTTAGCGTTAAACACAATGCCACATTAGAGTTGGATGCCACACAACAGACACAACGTTACAGAGTTAGACGCAATGCAACATTAGAGCTGGGTGCCACACAACAGTCAGACACAACGCAACATTACAGAGTCAGATACAAGACAACATTACAGATTTAGATGCTAAAGACTATACGGCAGATTCTCTCAGTATGCCTGGGATCCCTGTAGAGAGCCCCAGCAGCTTCTCAGTGTCCCCAGGACTCCTGTAGAGAGCCCCAGGAGCCTCTCAGTATTCCTGGAAGCCCTGTAGAGAGTCCCAGGACCCTCTCAGTATCCTGAGGAGTTAGGTAGAGAGCCCCAGGAGCATCTCTGCATCTCCAGGATCCCTGTAGACAAAACCAAGGTGCCTCTCAGTAACCCCAGGACACCTGTAGAGAGGACGAGGAGCCTCTCGGTATCCCCTGGAGCCCTGTAGAGAGCCCCACGACCCTCTCATTATGCTGGGGAGCCCTGTAAACTGCCCCATGATCCTCTCAGTATCCCCAGGAACCCTGTAGAATGCCCCATACCCTCTCAGTATCCCCGGGAGCCCTGTACAGTACTTCAGTAGCATCTTTGTATCCCCAGGCCTCCTGTAGAGTGTCCCAAGAGCCTCTCAGAATCTCCAGTATCCCTGTAGAGAGCCCCACGAGCTCAGTAATACCAGGAGCACTGTAGTGAGCCCCAAGGGGCTCTCAGTATCCCCGGGATCCCTGTACAGAGCCCCAGGAGCTTCTCAGTATCCTCTGGAGCCCTATAAAGAGCCCCAGGAGCCTCTCAGTATCCCCTGTAGCCTCTAAGTATCCCCGGGAGGGCTGTAGAGAGCCCCAGGAGCCTCTCAGTATCCCCAGGAACCCCGTTAGAGAGCCCCAGGCCTCTCAGTACCCCTAGGAGGCCTGTAGAGAGCCCAAAGAGCCTCTCAGTATCCGTGGGAGCCCTGTGGAGTACATCAGGAGCCTCTTTGTATCCCTGGCATCTGTGTAGAGAGCCCCAGGAGCCTCTCAGTATCCCCACAACCACTGTAGAGAGTCCCAGGAGCCTCTCAGTATGCCTGGGATCCCTTTAGAGAGCTCCAGGAGCCTCTCAGTATCCCCGAGAGCCATGTTGAGAGCCCCAGGAGCCTCTCAGTATCCCCTGGAGCCCTGTAGAGTGCCCCACGATCTTCTCAGTGTCTCCAGGAGCCCTGTTGTCAGCTCCAGGAGCCTCTCGCTATCCTCAGGACTACTGTAGAGAGAACCAGGAGTCTCTCAGTATCCCTAGGTGTCCTGTAGAGAGCCCCAGGAGCCTCTCAGTATATACAGGAGCCATGTAGAGAGCTCCAGGAGCCTCTCGGTAAACCCAGGAGCCCTGTAGAGGATCCTACGAGTTATTTAAGGAGCCCAAGAAGCCTCTCAGTATCCCCAGGAGCCCTGTAGAGAGCCTGAGGAGCCTCTCAGTATCCCCAGGAGCCCTGTAGAGAAGCCCGCAAGCCGTGTAGAGAGCCCCAGAAGCCTCTCGCTATACCCAGTAGCGCTTTAGAAAGCCCCAGGAGACTCTCGGTAACCCCAGAAGCCCTGTAGAGAACCCCATGAGCCCTATAGAGAGAGCTGCAGTACCCTCTCAGTATCCTGGGGATTCCTGTAGAGAGCCCCAGGAGCCCCTCAGTATCCCCAGGACTCCTGTAGAATCCTTGGGCTCTCTACAGGTGTCCTGTGCTTATTGAGAGGCACCTGGGGTTGTCTACAGGGATCCTGGAGATGCAGAGATGCTCCTGGGGCTCTCTACCTAACTCCTCGGGATACTGAGAGGGTCCTGGGACTCTCTACACGGGGTTTGGGGATACTGAGAGGCTCCTGGGGCGGTCAACAGGGCTCCCAGGGATACAAAGAGGCTCCTGAGGTACTCTACAGGACTCTCGGGGATACTGAGAGGCTCCTGGGGGTCTCTACAGGAGTCCTGGGGAAACTGAGAAGCTGCTGGGACTCTCTACAGAAATCCCAGGGATACTGAGAGGCTCCTGGGATTCTCTACATTTTTCTTGGGGATACTGAGAGGCTCCTGGGGCTCTCTACAGAGATCCCGGGGATACTGAGAGTCTCCTGGGTCTCTCTCTACAGGGCTCCCAGGG
Source organism: Cuculus canorus (assembly GCF_017976375.1). Taxonomy (NCBI): domain Eukaryota; kingdom Metazoa; phylum Chordata; class Aves; order Cuculiformes; family Cuculidae; genus Cuculus; species Cuculus canorus. The sequence goes on from NC_071431.1 coordinate 24,825, forward strand.
ATACTGAGAGGCTCCTGGGTCTATTTACAGGGCTCCAAGGAATACTAAGAGGCTCCTAGGATTCTCTACAAGGTTCCTAGGAATACTGAGAGGCTCCTGGGGCTGTCTACACTGCTCCTGGTGTTCTCTACAGGGCTACTGGGGATACTGAGAGACTCTTGGGGCTCTCTACAGGAGTCCTGGTAGTACTGAGAAGCTCCTACAGGGCTCCTGGGGTCTCTACAAGGCTCCTAGGGATACTGAGAGGCTCCTGGTGCTCTCTACAGTGCTCCAGGGGATTCTGAGAGGCTCCTGGGGCTCAATAAAGTTCTCTAGAGGATACTGAGAGGCTCTTGGGGCTCGCTACATGGCTCCTGGGGATACTGTGAGGTTCCTGCGTTTGTCTACAGGGGTCCCAGGTATACTGAGAGGCTCCTGGGGCTCTCTACAGGGCTCCAGGGGATTCCGAGAGGCTCCTGGGGCTCTCTACGGGGCTCAAGGGGATACTGAGTGTCTCCTGGGGCTCTCTACAGGGCTCCAGGGGATTATGAGAGGCTCCTGGGGCTCTCTGCAGGGCTCCAGGGATAACTGAGAGGCTCCTGGGGCTCTCTACAGGGCTCCAGTGGATTCTGAGTGGCCCCTGGAGCTCTCTACAGGGCTCCCGGGGATTCTAGGAGGCTCCTGGGCCTCTTTATAGGGCTCCAGGGGATTCTGGGAGGCTCCTGGACCTCTTCGTAGGGCTCCAGGGGATTCTGGGAGGCTCCTGGGGCTCTCTACAGGGCTCTAGGGGTTACTGAGAGGCTCCTGGGGGTCTCTGCAGGGCTCCAGGGGATTCTGGGAGGCTCCTGGGGCTCTCTACAGGGCTCCCGGGGATACTGAGAGGCTCCTGGGGCTCTCTACAGGGCTCCAGTGGATTCTGAGTGGCCCCTGGAGCTCTCTACAGGGCTCCAGGGGATTCTGGGAGGTTCCTGGGCCTCTTTAAAGGGCTCCAGGGGATTCTGGGAGGCTCCTGGGCCTCTTTATAGGGATCTAGGGGATTCTGGGAGGCTCCTGGGGATCTCTATAGGACATCCATGTGATTCTGAGAGGCTCCCGGGGATTCTGAGAGGCTCCTGGGGCTCTCTACAGTGATCCAAGGGATTCTAGGGGGGTCTTGGGGCACTCTACATAGCTCCAGGGGATTCTTAGAGGCTCCTGGGGCTCTCTACAGGGCTCCAGGGCATTCTGGGAGGCTCCTGGGGCTCTCTGCAGGGCTCCTGGGGATTCTGGGAGGCTCCTGGGGCTCTGTACAGGGCACCAGGGTATTCTGAGAGGCTCCTGAGGCTCTCCACAGGGCTCCAATGCTTACTGAGAGCCTCCTGGGGCTCTCCACAGGGCTCCAATGCTTACTGAGAGCCTCCTGAGGCTCTCTACAGGGCTCCATGGTAAACTGAGAGGCTTCTGGGGCTCTCTACAGGGCTCCAGGGGTTACTGAGACGCTCCTGGGGCTCTCTACAGGGCTCCAGGGGTTTCTGAGAGGCTCCTGGGGCTCTCTACAGGGCTCCCGTTGATTCTTGCAGGCTCCTGGCATCTCTATAGGACTCCAGAGGATTCTGAGAGGCTCCTGGTATCTCTACAGGGCTCCCAGGGATTCTGAGAGGCTCCTGGGGCTCTCCACAGGGCTCCAATGCTTACTGAGAGGCTCCTGGGGTTCTCTACAGGGAATTCTGAGAGGCTCCTGGGGCTCTCTACAGTGATCCAAGGGATTCTGGGAGGCTTCTGGGTCTCTCTACATGTCTCCATGTGATTCTGAGAGGCTCCTGGGGCTCTCTACAGGGCTCAAGGGGATTCTTAGAGGCTCCTGGGGGTCTCTGCAGGGCTCCAGGGGATTCTGGGAGGCTCCTGGGGCTCTCTACAGGGCTCCCGGGGATACTGAGAGGCTCCTGGGGCTCTCTACAGGTCTCCATGTGATTCTGAGAGGCTCCTGGGGCTCTCTACAGGGCTCCAGGGGATACTGAGAGGCTCCTGGGTCTTGCCTACACGGTTTGTGGGGACCCTGCAACACTCCTTGGGGTCTCAACAAGGTTCCTGGGGACCCTGAAAGTCTCCTAGGAGCGTCTACAGGGCTCCTGATGATCCTGAAAGGCTCCTGGGGATCTCCACAGCGCTTCTGCGGATCCTGAAAGGCTCCTGGGAGTCTTTGCAGGATTCTTGGGGACCCTGAAAGGCTCCTAGGCATACTGAAAGGCTCCTGGTGCTCTCTACAGGAATCCTGGTGATCGTGGAAGGCTCCTGGGGCTCTCTGCAGGGCTTCTGAGGATCCTGAAAGGATCCTGAGAGTCTCTGCAGGGTTCCTGAGTATCCTGAGAGGCTCCTGGGGCTCTCTAGAGGGCTCCTGAGAATCTCTGCAGGTTCTTGGGGACCCTGAAAGGTTTCTGGGGGTGTCTACAGGGCTCCTGGGGACACTGAAAGGCTCCTTGGGGTCCCTACAGGGCTCATGGGAATTCTTAAAGGCTCCTGGGAGTCTCTGCAGGGTTCCTGGAGACCCTGAGTGGCTGCTGGGGATCCTGAAAGGCTCCTGGGAGTCTCTACAGGGCTCCTGGGGAACCTGAGAGGCTCCTGAGGATCCTAATAGGCTCCTGGGAGTCCCTGCAGAGTTCCGGGGGGTCCTGAAAGTCTCCTGGCGGTCCCTACAGGGCTCCTGGGTATCCTGAAAGGCTCCTGGGAGTCTCTACAGCTAAATAAAACCAATCCCTCCCTCTAGTAATAGAACAAGAGCAAAGAAAGACAAGACATCATTGACTGCAAATGATTGTGGTAACATTTCTCTGAAGTTGCCACATTCCAAGCCAATTTTGCTCTAAGACTAAAATAAGCAAACCCACAACCAAAATCATTACCTGAAACTCACAGAAGAAACGATGCCTGAAGGCTCAAATGCACCACCAAGAAAAGCACACGACTGTTAGAAACCCAGCAAAGAAAGAAAGCCTTCTTTCTTCTGTGGCCCCTTCTTTCACTCCGTGCTCTGGCGACAGGTGAGACTCAGCTCTCAATCAAGAGGTCTTTTAAAGGGCAAACTCTTCACCTGTACCTAATTGCTGACCACAGAATTAACCAACCCAACCAGTACCTTCAGAGGTTTTTGAACAAGACCCACCCTTTTAATAGCAAAACCAGCGTCCCACTTAGGATGGGGAATAAGAAATTACTCCTAAATATAAAATGCCTGTGGTATACTGAAAGGTCAATGTATGACAGCCAGGATTGATTTAAATTATGTAAAATGTTATTAAGCCACTAAATGTCAATTAGCCTTGTTAAAACAACTGTACAGATTAAACGACTCCCCCTGTGTTCCACCTGCTGAGATACAGTGCTTTGAAGCACAGCTTTGAAGAAGCTGTAGGTCCCAAAGTGCTATAGAGTGGTCCTGGTGGTCTCCAACAGGGTCCTGCGGGTCCAAGAGTGGTCTTAGAAGGCCCTAAAAGGGCCCCAGGGGGCTCTCAAGGGGTCCTCAGGTCCCTCTAGGGGTCCCAAGAACCTTTCTAGAGCCTCCCAGGACCCCTTTAGAGACCCCAAGAACCTCTCTAGGGACCCCCAGGACCTATTAAAGGACCACACGACCCCTTTAGGTGGCCCCAGGACCAGTAAAGTCCCATTTTGGGATCCTCAGGACCCTTGTAGAGCCCCCAGTACCACTCTAATGACCCCCAAGACCCATTTAGGGTCTCCCAGGACCCCTTTATGGCCCCCTAAGACCCCTCACCCTTGTCCAGCTCCTGATCCCTCCCATGGCCTTTCGCCCCCCAAGGCTGTCAGCGATGCCGAGACCCTTCCCAACCTCCCCAAATCCACCCAAAACCCACCCAAACCCACCTAAATCCACATCGACCCCCACCATTCACTCAACCCCCCCAAACCCCCCAACCCACCTAAATCCAACCAATCCCCCCAAAAAATCCCCAAATCCCCAATCCACCCCACACCCCCTCCCAATCCCCCCCAATCCCCCTAAACTCCCCCAAGCCCCCCAAATCCACCCAAAACCAACCCACTCCCCTCAATCCACCCCAAATTCCCCCCAAATCCCCTCAAACCCACCCAACCCCCCCCCCCCAAAACCACCGCAAATCCCCCAACACCCCCCCCAAATGCAGAAGTGGCCACTAGTTCAAGGTCATTTATTGCCCGAGGGGGTCCCGGGGGGGTCCCGGGGGTCTCAGTCCTCCTTGCCAGGCACCAGCGTCGTCCTCTCCGTGGGTTTGGGGGGCGGGGGGGTCGCTGGGGGGAGGGCGACATGAGGACACCGGGGGGTCAGCGGTGACCTTTGACCCCTCTCATGTCCCCTTGTCCCCCTCCATGTCTGCATGGGTCCCTCCATGGGTCCCAGCCCCCACCATGTCCCTCTCCCATGTGATTCAGGCCCCCCTACCATGTCCCCATGTCCCCCCCCATGGGTCCCAGAACCCCTCCATGTGCCCATCACCCCCATGGGTCCCATGGCTCCCCCCTATGTCCCCCCCATGGGTCCCAGACCCCTCCCATCTGTCTCCCCATGTCCCTCCCATGGGTCCCAGAACCCCTCCATGTCCCCCCCCATGGGTCCCAGATCCCCTCCATGTCCCCCTCCCATGTCCCCCCATAGGTCCCACACCCCCTATGGGTGACCTCCCCCCAATGTCCCCCCCATGTCCCTCCCTCACCTCCGTGCCCCCCCCAGAGGCGCCTCACGATCCCCCAGACCCAACGCAGCAAATCCACCAGGCACTGGGCACACATCTGGGGGGACATTGGGGACATTGGGGACACATGGAGGGGACATTGGGGACAATGAGGGGACAGGAGGGACAGGGGGGACATCGGGGGGACATTGGAGACAATAGGGAGACAGAGGGGGACCGGGGGGACATTGGGGGGACAGTGGTGACAATGGGGACATTGAGGGGACAGGGGGGACAAGGGGACATGGAAGGGGACAGGGGGACAGAGGGAGACATTGGGGACATTGGGGGGACATTGGGGACAATGGGGACATTGGGAGGACAGGAGGAACATTGGAGGGACAAGGGGATATTGGGGACACTGGGGACATTGGCAGGACATTGGGGACACTGGGGACATTGGAGGGATGGGGGACATTGGAGAGACACAGGGATATTAGGGACATTGGGGACATCTGGGGAACATTGGGGGGACAATAGGGGGATGGGGACGTTGGGGGACGGGGATATTGGGGACATTGGGGATATTAGGGGGACATTAGGGGGCAGAGGGCACGGAGGGACATGGGTACAAGAGGGACAAGGACAGAGCCCCCACCCTCTCCCCCCCCCGGCCCCACCCGTGTCCCCATGTCCCCACATCCCGTGTCCCCATGTTCCCATTCCCACATCCTGTCCCACTGTCCCCACAGCCCACTGTCCTCCTGTCCCCACTATCCCCACCGCCCTGACCACATCCTGTCCCCATGTCCCCATCCCCGTGTCCCTGTCCTTCTTCCAGTGTCCCATCCCTGTGTCCATGTCCCCATGTCTGTCCCCATCCTCATGTCTTTGTACCCATCCCTGTGTCCCTGTCCTGTCACCATGTCCATGTCACCATGTCCCCGTCCTTCTTCCACTGTCCCCATCCCCATGTCCTTGTCCCTGTCGCCATGCCCCTGTCCCCATGTCCCCATCCGTGTCCCTGTCTTGTCCCCGTCTCCATTCCTACATCCTGTCCCCACAGCCCGCTGTCCCCATGTCCCCACTGTCCTGACCACATCCTGTCCCCATGTCCCCGTGTCGCTGTCCTGTTCCCATGTCCCCATCACTGTCTCCTTATCCCTGTCCCCATGTTCCCACCCCTGTGTCCTCATCATGTCCCCATATTCCTGTCCATATCCCTGTCCCCATCCCTGTCCTTGTCCCTGTCCCCATGTTCCCACCCATGTTCCCACCCCTGTGTCCTCATCATGTCCCCATATTCCTGTCCATATCCCTGTCCCCATCCCTGTCCTTGTCCCTGTCCCTATGTCCCCATCCCTGTGTCCTCATTTCCCCATCCCATGTATGTCCCCATATCCCTGTCCCCACTCCTGTCCCCATCCCTGCCCCCCTGTCCTCATCCCTGTCTGCATCCCTGTCCTCATGTCCCCATCACTATCCCCATGTCCCCCTTCCTGTCCCCATCCCTGTCCTCATGTCCCCATGTCCCTGTCCCCCGTCCCCGTCCCTGTCCCCATCCCTGTCCGCATCCCTGTCCTCATGTCCCCATCTCTATCCCCATGTCCCCCTTTCTGTCCCCATCCCGGTCCCCATCCCTGTCCCCATGTCCCCTTCCCTGTCCCCATGTCCCTGTCCCCATCCCTGTCCCCATGTCCCCCTTCCTGTTCGCATCCCTGTCCCCCTGTCCCCATCCCTGTCCCCATGTCCCTGTCCCCATCCCTATCCCCCTGTCCCCACTCACCTCAAGGTCCCGTCTTTGTGGTGGTGTCCCCGTGGCTGCCCTTAAATCCTTGGGGATGGTGACGGGGACGGTGACGGTGACATCACGGGCCGCACAGCCGGTCCTCCCGGTCCCCACCCGGCACAGCCCCACGTGGGCGTCCGTCCGGGGAGGGACACGGGACGTGGGGACATCAGGGACATGGGGACGTGGCGACATGGGGACACAGGACGTGGGGACATCAGGGACATCATGGGCATGGACATGGACACAGGACATGGGGACATGGGGGACATGGGGGACATGGGGACAAGGGGACATCAGGGACATGGGACATAGATGTGGGACATGGGGACATGGGGGACATCAGGGACATGGGCACACGGGACACAGGGGGCAGCAGGGACATGGGACATGGACAGAGGACATGGGGGACATTGGGGACACAGGGGACATCAGGGACATCATGGGTATGGGACATGGACACGGGACATGTGGACATTGGGGACATGGGGACATCATGGGCATGGGATATGGGGACATGGGGAGAAGGGGGACATCAGGAACATAGGACATGGACAGAGGACATGGGGGATATCGGGGACACAGGGGACATGGGGACATTGGGGACATGGGGGATAACATGGACATGGGACATGGGGACACAGGGGACATCACAGACATCAGTGACATGGGAACATCATGGGCATGGGACGTGGGACATGGACACGGGACATGGGGGAAATACGGGACATCACAGGCATGGGACACAGACACAGGACATGGGGACACAGACACATCATGGGCATGGAACACAGGACACAGGGACATCAGGAACACTGTGGACACGGGGACATGGGCTGAAGGGACCTCAAAGCCACCAGGCTCCGTGGGGACATCGTGGACATGGGCTGAAGGGACCTCAAGGCCACCAGACTCTGTGAGGACATCATGGACACGGGCTGAAGGGCTCTCAAAGCCACCACACTCCGTGGGGACATCGTGGACATGGGCTGAAGGGCCCTCAAGGCCACCCACTTCACATCAGGGACATCTGCAGTTTGGAGTCCTCCAAGCCCCATCCAAGGTGGCCTCGGACACTTCCAGGGTGGAGATGGTGGTGGCACCCATAACGGGGGCGAGGGTGGCTCTGGTGATGATGGCACGCACTAATGGCGATGATGGTGGTGACAAGGGTGGTGACGTCATGGTGACAGTGACACTAATGGGGATGATGATGGTGATGATGGGAACAACATGAGTGGGTTGGGGAGGAAGGGACCTCAGAGCCGAGCTCCAACCACAGGACATGGGGACACATGGGGGACACCAGGGGGACACCGGGGACATTGGGACATCAGGGACAGAGGGAGGCACACAGGGGACAACGGGACATCATGGACACAGGGATCCATGGGGACATCACTGACATGGGGACATCACGGACATGGAGACATGGGGACTCATGGGGGGACATGGGGACATCACAGACATGGGGACTCATGGGGGGAGATGGGGGACATGGGCACATGGGGAACATATAGGGACATGGGGGGGGTGGCAGGGAGGTGATGGGGGGACATGGTGGGGGGACGGGGAGATTCACGGACCCATGGGGACAGGTACATATGGGGATATGGGGGAACGGGGGGGACACGGAGGAGACGAAGGTGATGGGGGAGACAGGACATGGGGACATATGGGGAGGACAGGGGATACAGGACATGGGGGGACACTGGGTGTCCGCCCCACTCTCTGCCCCTCCACTTCCTCCTCCCGCGCGGGGGAGGCTGAGTCACTTCCGGGCCGGGCCGGGGGGCGTGGTTTGCGCTCGAGGGGGGCGTGATCTGATTGGCGAGGGGGCGGGGCCCTCGTGCTGGGGGCGGGGTGTGGCCTCTCGGAGTGGGCGTGGTTTGTTGTCTATGGCGGGCGTGGTTTGTCTTCTTTGATGGGCATGGCTTTGGGGAGGGGCGTGGTTTATTAATGCTGGTTGTGCCGAAGGGGCGTGGTCTAGTGACTGGGGTGTGGGCTGACCCGGAAGTAGGCGGGGCTCCCGGCGCGCGCGCGGGAGGAGGTGCCGGCGCGGCCGCCATGGTGAAGGGGGGGGAGGTCTTGCGGGGGCTTTGGGGTCCCCCCCGTCCCCCTTTTTGCTCCTCCTCTGACCCCTCTTTTGTCTCCATTTTTGACCCCCCCCTTTTGCCCCCCCTCAGCTGTTTTACTCCTTCTTCAAGTCCCTCGTGGGCAAAGACGTGGTGGTGGAGCTGAAGAACGACCTGAGGTGAGGGGGGGCGGCACCCCAAACCCCCCAGGGACCCCCAGACTGCCCCCCAGGACCCCAAAACTCCCCTGGGACCCCCAACCCCTCTCCAGGACCCCCAACAGCCCCCCTGGGACCCGCCAACAGCCTCCCTGGGACCTGCAGCCCTCCCCAGGGACCCCCCAACAGCCCCCCTGGGATCCCCAGACACCCCCCCCAGGGACCCTCAGACCCCTCCAGGGACCCCCAAAACCCTCAGGGACCCGCCCCCCCCCCCGGACCCCCAACCCCCACCAAGGATCCTCCAGGGACCCCTTAGACCTCCCCAACCGCCCCCCCCCGCCAAGGACACCTCCAACCCCCCAGATCCCCTCCCTAGCCTTCATGGACCCCCTCAAACCCCTCTGGGACCCCAAGGATCCCCCCAATAGCCCCCCGTGCCCCATAGAGCTCCCCCAGAGTTCCCCAAGGACCCCCCCACGGCCCCCACCATAGACCTCCCAGGACCCCCAGAGCCCCCTCGACAACCCCCCCCCCCATAGTTTCCAGGGACCCCCACAAATGACCTAAGGACCCACTGGGACCCCCTGAGCCCCCTCAGAACCCCTCCAAGCCCCCCCATAGGCTCCATGGACCCCCCCAAACCCCTCCGAGCCCCCCCCGAACTCCCCAGACCTCCCCAAAGCCCCCCCCCCCAAGGGCCCTCCTTGACCCCCCTCTCCTCTCCAGCATCTGTGGGACCCTCCACTCCGTGGACCAGGTGAGGGGGGGCGCTTTATGGGGCGGGGAGCTTTCTATGGGGCAGGCTCGCTATGGGGTAGGGAGGGCTCTACGGGTCTGGGGTCTCTCAGGGGGGTCTATGGGGCAGGAAGGTCTCTCTCTATGGGGCACGGGGGGTCTGTGGGGCAGGAAGGTCTCTCTCTATGGGGCACGGGGGGTGTCTATGGGGCAGGAAGGTCTCTCTCTATGGGGCACGGGGGTCTATGGGGCAGGCTTGCTATGGGGCAGGGGATGGGGCAGGGAGAGTCTCGCTATGGGGTAGGGGATGGGGCAGGGGGCTCTCAGAGGGGCCCCTATTGGGCAGGCCCACCATGAGGCAGGGAGGTCTCTATGGGTCTGGGGTTTCTTGGGGGTCTCTATGGGGCAGGGAGATCTCTATGGGTCTGGGGTCTCTCGGGGGGGTCTGTGGGGCAGGGGAGTCTCTATGGGGCAGGCTCGCTATGGGGCTGTCCCCCCAGTACCTGAACATCAAACTGACCGACATCAGCGTCACCGACCCCGAGAAATACCCGCACATGGTACGAGGGGCTCTCTATGGATCTCGGGACCCGCAAGTGCCCCCCAGCAGTCCCCCTGCCCCACAAGTGGCCCCACAACTGCCCCACAAGCGCTCCCTCTGCCCCCAAGTGCCCTCCCAGCCCCCCAAGTGCCCCCGCTGCCCCCCAAAATACCTTTGCCAATCACCCCAATGCCCTTCCAGCCCCCCAAGTGCCCCCCCCAGCCCCCTCTCTGCCCCCCAAGTGCCCCGCCAGCCCCCTCTCTGCCCCCCAAGTGCCCCCCCGAGCCCCCTTTTGGAGCTTTTGGTGAAAAACAGCTTCATTCGGGGGGTCTTGGAGCTCCTTGGCCTCCTGAGGGTTTTGGGGGGCTCCTGTCCATTTTGGAGGTCTCTGGGGAGTTTTAGGGGTCCCTGATCGATCTGGGGGGGGTCCCTAATTTTGGAGAGGGGCCCCTAATTTTAGGGTCCCCCTCTTGACCCCCCCTTTTTTGGCAACTCCTGGTGAAGAACTGCCTCATCAGGGAGTCCTTGGACTCCTGAGGGTTTTGGGTGGTCCTGGTGACTTTGGGGGGATTGTGGGGGTCCCTGATTGATCAAGGGGGGGTCCCTAATTGTGGGGTCCCCTCACGAACCCCTATTTTTGGCAGCTGTCGGTGAAGAACTGCTTCATCCGGGGTTCGGTGGTGCGGTACGTGCAGCTCCCGGCCGATGAGGTGGACACACAGCTGCTGCAGGACGCAGCGCGGAAAGAGGCGCTGCAGCAGAAACAGTGACCCCCAAAACCAGGGGGCGGACCCCAAAACCATGAGGGGATCCCCAAAATTGGAAGGGACCCCAAAATTGGGGGGAGCCTAAAAAATTGGGGGTGGGAGGGCTTGAATTGCAGCGAGAACCCAAGTCCTGCAGGAGGTGATGCAAGAGAAAGGCGGGTGGACCCCAAATTGAGGGGGTACCCCAAAAACTGGGGGATTTCTCACACTTTGGGGGGGGTCCCTGAGATCCAGGGGTTGCCCGAAACATGGAGGGACCCCAAAATTTGGGGGGGGCTAAAAATTGGAGGGGGGGGCCTCGAATCGCAGCAGGGACCCCAAGTCCTGCAGGAGAAAGGGGGGGTGGCAAATTGGGAGGTCCCTGAGATCTGGGGGAGGCCCTGAGACCCTGGGGGGACTGTAGAACACATTGAGGTTGTCCTAAAAGTGGGGGGACACCCCAAGGCCCTCGAGGGTGTCCCTAGAGCCGAAGAGGGGACCCCAAACACCAGCCCCCCCCAAAAATAATTGGGAGCCCCCCCCCTAGATTTTTGAGTCCCCGCAGTGCTGCCCTCCCCGAACTCAGGGTCCCCCACCACCACACCTGAATCCCCCCCTCGATGTTGGGGTCCCCCCACACACCAAAAATTGGGTCAATAAATGTGATGTTCCCCCCCCAAAGCTGTGTCTGGGGGGACCTTAGGGGGCAGAGGGTGCACTTGTGGGGTTTGAAGGGGGCAGTTGTGGGGCTCGGGGGTATGCTTGGGGGGCTCGAAGGGGACTGGGGGTTTGAGGGGGGCGTTTGAGGGGCAGAGGGGGCACTTGGGGGACAGAGAGGGAGCTGGAGGGGCATCGAGGTGGTTGGGGAAGGCACTTGGGGGGCTGGAGAGGGTTAGGTGGCTGGAGGGAGGGGCACTTGGGGGGCCAGGAAGGCACTCGGGAGGCAGAGAGGGCACTTGAGGGGGCCAGGAAGGCACTTGGAGGGCAGTTGTGGGGCTGGAGGGGCACTTGGGGGGCAGAGGGGGCACTTGGGGGGCAGTTGTGGGGCCGGAGGGGCACTTGGGGGGCCAGGAAGGCACTTGGGGGGCAGAGAGGGCGCTTGGAGGTCAGTTGTGGGGTTGGGGGAGCCACTTGGGGGGGAGGAGGGCTGTTGGGGGGGGCACTTGGGAGTCCCGAGCCCCCCAAGGGGGGCTGGCGGGGGAGGGTGGTGGTGGCATAATTCTGACCACGCCCCTCCTGTGACCACGCCCCTACCCTCCCGCAGCCAATGGAGCATGCTTGTGGGCGTGTCTTCGTACGGCACATCTGGTCACGCCCCTGTCTCCCCGCGGCCAATGGGCTCGCTCGTCGCGCGCATGCGCAGTGGGCGGGGCCTCCCCGTCTCTTCCCCCGCCCCACGTGGTTGCTGTCGCCGCCGTTGCAGGTACGGGGAGGGGCGGGAATGGGGACCCCAAAGGGACCCTCACGTGACCCCCCCAGCCCCACAAGTGACCCCTGATCCCCCCCAGCCCCATTCCTGCCCCACAGACCTCGGCCTCGCCCCCCCCGTGCCCCCACAGCCCCCCCAGTGCGCCCCCAGCCCCATTCTTGCCCCCCCTCAATTGACTCTGGTGTCCCCACACCCCCGTTTACTGCCCCACAAGTGCCCCCCATTGACTCCAACCCCTCCAAGTTCCCTCAAAGTGCATCCCAAATTGACTCCAGCACCCTAAGTGCCCCCCAGACCCATTCCTGCCCGCCCAGACCTCTGACCCACTCCCCAAGTGCCCCCCAGACCCGTTTCTGCCCCACAAGTGCCCCTACAATTGACTCCAGCCCCACAAGTGCCACCCCAGTCCCATTTCTGCCCCGAGACCCCTGCCCCGCCCCCTAAGTGCCTCCCAGCCTGTTTCTGCCCCACAAGTGCACCGCCAGCCCCCTAAGTGCCCCCCAGTCCCATTTCTGTTCCCCCGTTTTCCCCTCTCTGACTCCCATTTCTCTCCCCCACAGCCACAACCCCCCCATTTCTCTCTCCTTGGCCCCCGTTTTCCCCTCCATTTCTCTCTCTGCCCCCCATTTCTCTCCCCCCACAGCCATGACTCCCCCATTTCCCCTCTCTGCTCCCCATTTCTCTCCCCCCACAGCCATGACCCCCCCATTTTCCCCTCCCTGATCCCCATTTCTTTCCACCAACAGCCATGACACCCCCTCCGCCGCTCCTCTTTGTGCCGCCGCCACCGGACGACGCCTCCTCTCTCCGTGTCCTCATCGCCGCCCGCTTTGCCCTACAGCCGCCCCACATTGTGCACTTGGGGGGCGATGTGGGGCCGCCGGGGGGGCTGCGGCCGGGAGCGCCACTGCCGGCGCTGCTGACGCCGGGGGGGGCTTTGCTGGAGGGTCCGGGACCTGCTGCCCTCTTCCTCAGCCCCCCCGAGATGTTGGGGGGTGAGGGGGGGACCCCAAATGCTGCCCTCGTCCGGCAGTGGGTCGCCTTCGCTGAGAGCGAGATCGCCCCTGCCGTCGCCATCCTCGAGGGGGGGCCTCAGCAGGTTGGAGGGCAGAAATGGGGGGGGCTGTGGGGAAGAAATGGGGAGTTATGGGGCAGAAAGGGGGGAGAAAGGGGGCGTTATGGGGGCCTAGGGGGGAGAAATGGGGTCTGTGGGGCTGGGGAGGGAGAAATGGGGGCTGTGGGGCAGTAATGGGGGCTCTGGGGGGCAGTGGGTCACCTTCGCCATCCTTGGGGGGGGGGCCCCAACAGGTGGGGAGGCAGAAAGGGGGCGCTCTGGGGCAGAAATGGGGGGTTATGGGGGTCTAGGGGAGAGAAGTGGGGTTCTAAGATGGAGAAAGGGGGGGCAGGGGGGGAAGGAGGATCGGGGGGCAGAAAAGGGGGGCTATGGGGCAGAAAGGGGGGGTCTAGGGGCGAGAAATGGGGGCTGGGGGTCAGAAATGTGGGGCAGAGAAGGGAAAATGGGGTTCGGGGAGGGAGAAAGGGGGACTGTGGGGCAGAAAGGGGGCTGAGGGAGCAGAAATGGGGAGTAGGGGGGATCTGTGGGGTGGAACTGTGGGTCAGGGCGACTCTGTGGGTCTCTGTCTCTCTCCCTCAGGTGTGGGTGCGGGCGGAGCTGCGGCGGATGCAGCTGCGGGTGCCGTGGGTCACACAGGGGGGGCTCTGTGGGTCTCTCTGGGCCGCCGTGGGTCACAGTGTGGGTGTCGGCAGGCGCGGCGGCGGGCGCATATGGAGCTGCAGCGGGCGCTGCAGGCATTGGAGTCGCAGCTGCAGGGGCGGCGCTTCCTGGTGGGGGGGGGCGTCAGCCTTGCCGACATCAGCGTCACCTGCGCCCTCCTGCCCCCCCTGCGGCACGTGAGTGACCCACGGTGACCCATAGCGCCCCCCTAGAGCACCACTGCAACCCTTGTGCCCCATAGCGCCCCCCATAGAGCTCCATTGCGACCCTTGTGCCCCATAGCGCGACCCGTAGCGCCCCCCTAGAGCTGCATTGCAACCCTTGTGCCCCATAGCGCCCCCCATAGAGCTCCATTGCGACCCTTGTGCCCCATAGCGCAACCCATAGCGCCCCCCTAGAGCTGCATTGCAACCCTTGTGCCCCATAGCGCCCCCCTAGAGCTCCATTGCAACCTTTGTGTCCCATAGCGCCCCCCTAGAGCTCCATTGCAACCCTTGTGCCCCATAGCGCCACCCTAGAGCTCCACTGCGACCCTTGTGACCCATAGCGCCCTCCATAGATCATGGTGACCCCCTGCCCCATAGCATGACCCATAGAACTCCATAGCACTCCCATAGATCTCCATTGTGACTCCCTGCCACATAGTGCCCTATAGCGTGACCCATAGTGATGCCCATGTGTCCTATAGTGCCCCTTGTAGAACTCCATGGTGCCCCCTGTGCCCCATAGCGCCCCTTTCTGACCCCCCTGTGCCCCATAGTGCCCCAGAGCCCCGCAACTGCTCTGTGCCCCACTCCTGCCCCCCTTCCAGCATGAATGATCCCCAACCCATGTGCCCCAAGTTCTTCCCAAACCCCCCGTGCCCCACATGTGGGTCGCTGTGGGTCTGCCCCACATCCCCTCTACCCCACAGATCCTGGACGCCGCTGCTCGCGCCCCCTACCCCAACGTTACTCGCTGGTTCCTTGAATGTGTGGGGCTGCCGCACTTCCACGCCGTGCTAGGCACTGTGGGGCTCTGCGGGGATGAGGGGCCTGCCCCACACTGTGAGTCGCTATGGGGCTGGGGGGCTGCTATGGGACTAGAGGGGGAAGCCTTGCCCCACACTGTGAGTCGCTATGGGGCTGGGGGGCAGCTGTGGGGCTGGGGAGGTTGTGGGGCTGGGGAAGCTGTGGGGCAGGGCTGTGGGGCTGGTCTTGCCCCATAGCATGGTTTGCTCTGGGGCTTGGGAGGCTGTGGGGCAGGGCTGTGGGGCTGGTCTTGCCCCCCATAGTGTGGGTCACTGTGGGGCTGGCAGTGAATCTGTCCCCCTGTTTTCCCCAGTGGAGCTGAAGCCTGTGGGGCAGGACACCGTGGGGCAGGACGATGCCCAGCAGAACGCCGTGGGGCAGGGCACTATGGGGCAGGCTGCCCCCCAAGTGAAGAGCGCAGCACAGTTGAGAAAGGAGGCAAAAAAACGGGAGAAGCTGGAGAAATTCCAGCAGAAACTGGAGAAAAACCGGGAGCAGCAGGTGGGCCTGCGACCCACGGCGACCCGTGGCTGGGGGGCTCTGTGGGGTGGGGGAGTGCTGAGGGTTGCTGTGGGATCTCTAAGGGTCGCTATGGGGCAGCTGGGGGGGGGGGTTGAGGGGTCGCTGTGGGGCAGCTCTGGGTCGCTATGGGGTGGGGATTGAGGGGTGGGGGTCGCTATGGGTCGCTGTAGGGTGTGGGGGGTTCTCTGTGGGGTGTGTGGGAGTCTCTATGGGTCTCTATGGGTTGCTGTGGGTTCCTGTGGAGTCACACTGTAGGTCTCTATGGGTCGCTATCTATGGGTCACACTGTGGGTCTCTATGGGTCACGCTGTAGGTCAGTACGGGTCGCTGTGGGTCTCTATGGGTCGCTATCTATGGGTCACACTGTAGGTCTCTATGGGTCACGCTGTAGGTCTCTATGGGTCGCTATCTATGGGTCACACTGTGGGTCTCTATGGGTCACTATGGGTCACACTGTGGGTCTCTATGGGTCGCTATCTATGGGTCACACTGTGGGTCTCTATGGGTCACTATGGGTCACACTGTGGGTCTCTATGGGTCGCTATCTATGGGTCACGCTGTGGGTCTCTATGGGTCGCTATCTATGGGTCACACTGTGGGTCTCTATGGGTCACGCCATGGGTCGCTGTGGGTCCTGTTGCAGGCAAAAGCAAAGCCAAAGGCCCCGCGGGAGCCTCGGGGACAGTCGGGGGACGCGTACAGCCTGGAGACCCCCCCGGGGGAGAAGAAGGGTGAGGGACGGACGGCGGGGCAGGAGGGACACGGGGAGCAGTGAGGGAGGGGGGACAGACAGACGGACGACATGGGGACACAGGGGGCTCTGACCTGCCTCCCGTCCCCATCCTTGTACCTGTGTCCTCCTATCTGTCCGTCCCCGTGTCCGTCTGTCCCCATGTCTCTGTCCATCCCTCTGTCCCCCCTGTCCCTCTGTCTGTCCCTGTTCCCAATGTCCCCTTGTGTCTTCATGTCCGTCTGTCCATCTGTCTGTCCCTGTTTCTGTGCTGTGTCTGTCCGTCTGTCCATCCCCGTCTCTCTCTCTGTCCCATGTCTGTCTGTTCCCATCTCTCTCTCTGTCCCGTGTCCGTCTGTCCGTCCATCCGTCTGTCCCTATCTCTATCCCTTGTCCATCTGTCCCTGTCTCTCTGTCCCGTGTCCGTCCATCTGTCCATCCCCATCTCTCTCCCTCTCTCTCTCTCTGTCCCGTGTCTGTCTGTCCGCCCCCGTCTCTCTCTGTCCGTCTGTCCATCCGGGGCAGAGCTGGGCCAGGCGCTGCCCCTCTCCTACAGTCCGGGTTACGTTGAGGCTGTCTGGTATTCATGGTGGGAACACAGCGGCTTCTTCAAACCCGAGTACGGGGTGAGTGGGGCACTTGGGGGGCATTTATGGGGCTGGGGGAGTCCCTGGGGTGTCACTCGTGGGGTTGGAGGCTCCCTCGGGGGATCACTTGTGGGGCTGGGGAGCACTTGTGGGTCAATTGTAGGTCTAGGGAGGTCCCTGGGGGGGTAACTTGTGGGGCTGAGGGTCCCTTTGAGTTCACTTGTGGGGCTGGGGATGTCTTTGGGCATCACTTGTGGGACTGGAGGGATCACTTGTGGGGCTGGGGGTCCCTTTGAGTTTGCTTGTGGGGACGGAGGGGTCCCTGAGGGGTCACTTGTGGGCCTGAGGGTCATTTGTGGGCTCTCTTGTGGGGCTGGGGTGTGTGGAGGGGGTGACTTGTGGGGCAGGGGCTGACTTGTGGGGCTGCCCCATAGCGCCCGTCGCTGTCGACCCCCAACCCACGGGGGGTGTTTGCGCTGGTGCTGCCGCCCCCCAACGTCACCGGGACTCTCCACCTCGGCCATGCGCTGACCGTGGCCATCCAGGACACCCTTGTGCGCTGGTCAGTGCCCCATAGCCTGCCCCATAGCCTGCCTCATAGCCTGCCCCATAGTGACCCACAGCCTGACCCATAGCCTGCCTCATAGCCTGCCCCATAGTGACCCACAGCCTGACCCATAGCCTGTCTCATAGCAACCCACAGTGACCCATAGCAGTTCCCTCTGCCCCATGGCATCTCCCCTTTCCCCATCATTTCCCCCACCCCACCCCATTCCCTCTGCCCCATAGCAGTCCCCTCTGCCCCACAGTGGTTCCTCTGTTCCAGAGTGGTTCCCCACCCCATTCCCTCTGCCCCATAGCAGTTCCCTCACCCCATAGTGGCTCCCCCTGCCCCATACCATTCCCCCCACCCCATGCTGCTGTCCCCTGCCCCACAGCGGTTCCCCCACCCCAGAGCAGTCCTCCTGCCCCATGGCGCCCCTTCTGCCCCACAGGCACCGTATGCGTGGAGCGACAACACTGTGGACGCCGGGCTGCGACCACGCTGGCATCGCCACTCAGGTCGTGGTGGAGCGGCGGCTGTGGCGTGAGCGTGGGCTGCGGCGGCACCAGCTCGGCCGCGAGGGCTTCCTGCGCGAGGTCTGGCGCTGGAAAGAGGAGTGAGTGCTGCCCCATAGCGACCCATAGCACCCTATAGTGCCCCAGAGCAACCCAGAGCATCCCATAGTGCCCTATAGCTCGGCCACGAGGGCTTCCTGTGCGAAGTCTGGCTCTGGAAAGAGGAGTGAGTGCTGCCCCACAGTGACCCATAGCGCCTCACACTCTGCCCCACAGGAAGGGCGACCGCATTTACCAGCAGCTGCGCCGCCTCGGGGCGTCCATGGACTGGGACCGAGCCTGCTTCACCATGGACCCCGTAAGATGTGGGGCAGGGGGATCTATGGGGCTGGGGCGGAAGCTATGGGGCAGGGGGGGGGTTCTCTATGGGGCTGAGGGGCGTCGCTATGGGGCTGGGAGGAATCTCTAAGGGTGAGGAGAGTCTCTATGGGGCAGAGGTTCTTTATAGGTCTGGATGGGGTTCTCCATGGGGCGGGGGCATCTCTGTGGGGCAGAGAGGTCTCTGTGGGTCTGAGTGAGACTCTATGGGTCTGGGAGGAGTCTCTGTGGGTCAGGGGGCTTGCTATGGGTCAAGGGGGGTTCTCTATGGGGCACGGTGGTCTCCGTGGGTCTGGAGGTTCTCTATGGGTCAGGGGGTTCTCTGTGGGGCAGGAGTCTCTTTATGGGTGAGGAGGGTCTCTGGGGCAGAGGGATCTCTCTCTATAGGGCGGGGGTGTTCTGGAGGGGTCTCTCTATGGGGCGCTGACTCCCTCCTGCCCCACAGAAAATGTGCCGAGCAGTGCGGGAGGCGTTTGTGCGGCTGCACGAGATGGGGCTGATCTACAGGAGCACTCGCCTGGTGCACTGGTCCTGCACCCTCCAGTCCGCCATCTCTGACATCGAGGTGTGGGGCAGGCTGCTGGGGGGCAGCTATGGGGCGGCTGTGGGGCTGGGGAGGCCGCTGGGGCGCAGCTATGGGGCGGCTGTGGGACTGAGGGAGGTGTTGCAGTCCGTCATCTGTGACATTGAGGTGTGGGGCAGGGGGTGCTATGGGGCTGGGGTGACTTCTATGGGGCAGTTCTGGGGCTGGGAGGACGCTATGGGGCAGCTGTGGGGCTGGGGAGACTCCTACGGGGCTGGGGGAGGCGCTGCAGTCCAGCGTCTGCGACATCGAGGTGTGGGGCAGGGGGTGCTATGGGTCTGCCCCACATCTCCCCACAGGTGGAGAAGCGGGAGTTGGGGGGCCGGACGCTGCTGCGGGTCCCGGGTTACGAGGAGCCCGTGGAGTTCGGGGTGATCGTGGCCTTCGCTTACCCACTGGAGGGGGGCGGTACGGCTGGGGCACGCTATGGGGCAGCCGTGGGGCAGAGGGGGGGGGCTATAGGGCAGGAGGTCCTGGGGGCGACACCTATGGGGCAGGGGGGGCACTATGGGGTGTGTGTGGGTCACTGTGGGTCACTATGGAGTGAGGGGGATGCTATGGGACCCTTATGGGTCACTATGGGGTCCCTATGGGTCGCCATGGGTCACGTTATGGATATCTGTGGGTCACTATGGGGTCCCCATGGGTCACGTTATGGATCTCTGTGGGTTTCTATGGGTCTCTGTGGTTCCCTATGGCTCCCTGTGGGCCACTTTATGGGTTTCTGTGGGTCGCTGTGAGTCACACTATGGGTCTCTGTCGGTCTCCTATGGGTCGCTGTGGGTTGCTGTCCCGCAGGGGAGGGTGAGGAGTTGGTGGTGGCAACAACGCGGCCGGAGACGATGCTGGGGGACGCGGCCGTGGCCGTGCACCCCGACGACCCCCGCTACCAGGTGCAGCCCATGGCATGACCCACGTGTGCCCCACACCCTGCCCCCCAAGTCCCTCCCCACCCCACAAGTGCCACAGAGTCACCTCAGCCCCACAGAGGCACCCTCAACCCACAGCCTGCCCCCCAAGTCCTCCAGCCCCACACCATGGCCCGACCCACAAGTGCCCCCTGCCCCACAGCATTGTCCCCTGCCCCACGGTGTCACCCTGTAGCCCCACAGCCTGCCCCCAAATCAGCCCCAGGCCCACGGGGTCCTCCCCAGGCCCCCATTGTGCCCCCCAAGTCCCCGCCAGCCCCCCAGCCTGCCCCACAAGTCCTCTCCAGTCCCTCAGGTCACCCCTGCCCCCCAAGTCCCCCCCCGGCCTCACAAGTGCCCCCCAACGGCCCCTCTGCCCTGAATGGGGTTCGGGGGTGGATGTGCTTTCGAGGGGGCTGGGCTTTAGGACCCTGTATCCCCTATGGATGGGCGTGGCTGATGGGGGCGTGTCCCGCGCTTTGGGTGGGGCTTTAGGACTGTATCCCCATTATGGAGCAGGCGGGTCTTTCCCGAGGGGGCGTGGCCTGAGCGGTGGGCGGAGGGGTGGCCGGGGCCTCGTAGGGCGGGGCTTAGGGCCCCGAGCTCCTGCTACGATGTTGGGGGGCCTCTGGGTCCTAGATATCACCCTAGGGGGTGGCCTTATCGGGAACACTGGGGCCAGGGGAGGGGGCGTGGCCTGAGGAGGGGGCGTGGGCCCCGTTCCTCCCTAGCACCTGCGTGGGCGCTGCGTACGACACCCGTTCACGGGTCAGATCCTGCCCATCCTACACGACGCCTTCGTCGACCCCGAGTTTGGCACCGGTGAGGGGGAGGGGCAGGAGGGGTGGGGTGGGTGGGTGTGCGGTCACTGTGGGTCTGGATGCCTTGTTGCTGGCATTGCCGGGGCTGGAATGGAAACCTGGAGTAGGCGGGGCCTATGGGGGCAGGGCCAGGGGCTAGGTCTGAACCCTGGAGGGGGCTGCCCCACAAGTCCCCCCCAATGTCCCCTCTGCCCTGGATGGGGCTCGGGGTGGGCGTGGCCTCGAAGGGGCGGGGCGGGGCTTTAGGACCCTGTTTCCCTGATGAGTGGGCGTGGCTTATAAGGGGGCATATCCACACATATAGGGGTCCGTGACTTAGCTCCTGAGGGGCGTGGCCTGTGTAGGGAGGATGGTCAGTTCGGGGCGTGACTTGCATTGTGACTGAAGGGGCGTGGCCTGTTACTGAATGGGCGGGGGCTGAGGCCCGGAGGGGCGGGGCCATGAAGAGGCATGGGTTGGGACTGGAGCCTGGGAGGGGCAGGGCTTATGGAGGGGGCGGGGCTTATGGAGGCATCTCCTCCAGGTGCGGTGAAGGTGACGCCAGCGCACGACGCCACAGACTTCGAGGTGGGACAGCGGCACGGGCTGCCCTGTGTGAGCATCATCAGCGACGACGGGCGACTCTGCGGCGTGCCCCCCCCCTTCCTGGTGAGAGGGCACTGGGAGGGACTGGGAGGCGCTGGCAGGGGACTAGGAGGCTCTGGGAGGGACTCGGGGGGACTGGGAGGCACTGGAGGGTGATGGGGGGCACTGGGAGGGCTCTGGGGGGGACTGAGAGGCACTGGGAGGGGACTGGGAGGATACTAAGAGGGGACTAGGAGGGAGCGGGAGGCTTTGGCGGATGCTGGGAAGGGACTAGGAAGGACTGGGAGGCTCTGGAGGGTACTGGAGGGCACTGGTGTCACTGGTTGGTAACTGGTGGGACTGGTGGCAGGGGCTGCCGCGGTTCACGGCGCGCGCAGCTGTCCTGGAGGCACTGAAGGCGCGGGGGCTGCTGCGGGGGGAGCGTGAGAACCCCATGGTGGTGCCCATCTGCAGGTGGGGTGAGATGTGGGGCTGGGGGGGACTTGGGGGGCTCTATGGGTCGCTGTGGGTCTCTATGGGGTGGCTGTGGGGTGTCTATGGGTCACTCTGGGTGGCTATGGGGTGGCTGTGGGTCACTCTGGGTGGCTATGGGGTGGCTGTGGGTCATTATGGGGTGTCTATGGGTCACTCTGGGTGGCTATGGGGTGGCTGTGGGTCGCTCTAGGGTGTCTGGGGGTGTCTGTGGGTCGCTCTGGGGTGTCTGTGGGGTGGCTCTGGGTCCCTGTGGGTCGCTATGGGGTGGCTGTGGGTCGCTGTGGGGTGGTTCTGGGTGTCTGTGGGTCGCTATGGGTCTCTCTAGGATGCCTGTGGGGTGGCTCTGGATCGCTATAGGGTGGCTGTGGGTCCATGTGGGTCGCTCGGGGTCGCTATGGGTTTGTGCCCCACAGCCGCTCCAAGGATGTGCTGGAGCCGCTGCTGAAGCCGCAGTGGTTCCTGCGCTGCCAGAGTCTGGCGGTGGCTGCGGCTGACGCTGTGCGGAGCGGGGAGCTGCGGCTGCGCCCCCCCAGCTACACCAGGGCCTGGTTCCACTGGATGGAGAACAGCAGGTGGGCCGTCCCATAGATTGACCCATAGACCAACCCATAGATTGATGCACAGGCCCATAGAGGAGTCCTAGAGACCCATAGATTGGTCCTAGAGAGCCAGAGATCAGCACTAGAGCACCATGGATCAGCCCTGCAGCCCCACAGATCAGCCCTGCAGCCCCATAGATTGACCCATAGACCCACAGTGTCCCCCTAGAGACCCATAGATTGGCCCTAGAGCCTCCTCTGGGCCATGTGCGGCGTTGGTTTTGTTGGATGAAGCACAGCAGGTGGGCTGCCCCATAGATTGACCCATAGCACTCCATAGATTGGCTCTGCAGACCCATAGAGCGACCCTAGTGTGCCACAGACTGACCTACAGCCCCATGGATCACCCCTGGAGCCCCATAGATTGGCCCTAGAGCCCTGTAGATTGACCTAGTGCCTCATAGTCCTGCCCCATAGCCACCTCTTTTGCTCTCTTTTCCCCCAATGACCACCCTTTTGCCCCCCTGACTCCCTTTTTGCCCCCCCTTTTCCCCCTCTGACCCCCCTTTTACACCCCTTTTGCCCCCCTGACTTCCCTTTTGTCCCCCTTCCCCCCCTTTTGCCCCCCGACCCCCTTTTTGCCCCCAGGGACTGGTGCATCTCGCGGCAGCTCTGGTGGGGGCATCGCATTCCCGCCTACTTCATCACCATCGACGACCCCAACGTCCCCCCCGGCGAGGTGGGGGGCATGGGGGGCGTTGGGGGGCATTTGGGGGGCAGAGGGGTTTGGGGGATAGATGGGGAGGGCACTGTGGGTCACACTATGGGTTGATGCTGTGGGTCCTGCTATGGGGCTGAGCTGTAGGGGGGAGAGCACTATGAGTCACTGTGGGTTTCTATGGGTCTCTGTGGGTCCTTGTGGATCTCTGTGGGTCCCTATGAGTCACTGTGGGTCTCTATGAGTTTTCCTATGGGGCCACTGTGGGTCACTGTGGGTCTTTGCGGGTCTCTATGGGTCCTGCTGTGGGTTTCTATGGGTTGCTGTGGATCCCGCTGTGGGACCCTATGTGTCTCTGTGGGATCTCTGGGTCCCTGTGGGTCACGCCATGGGTCTCTATGGGTTGCTGTGGGTCCAGGACGGGGACGGGCGCTACTGGACGAGCGGCCGCAGTGAGGACGAGGCACGAGAGAAAGCGGCAAAAGCCTTTGGGGTCAGCCCCGAGCGCGTGGGGCTACGGCAAGGTGGGACTGGGAGGGACTGGGAGGGGATTGGGGGGCACTGGGAGGCACTGGGGGAGAAACGGAGGGCACTGAAAGGTAGCAGGAAGGGATTGAGGGGAGTGGGAAGGGACTGGGAGGGAGTTGGGGAGACTGGGAGGCACTGGGGGAGAAATGGAGGGCACTGGGAGGGACTGGGAGGCACTGGGAGGGCCAGGGAGGGGGGTGTGGGGGCCTGGAAGACGCTGGGGGAGAAATGGAGAGCACTGAGAAGGACTGGGGGAGACTGGGGCTACTGGGAGGGCCTGGGGGGCTCTGGTGCTATTGGTGTTTACTGGTGCTGCAGATGAGGACGTGTTGGACACCTGGTTCTCCTCCGGGCTCTTTCCCTTCTCCGTTTTTGGCTGGCCCGACACTGTGAGGGGAGACTGGGAGGGTTGGGGGGGGCTGGGGCGATTTGGGGAGGATTTGGGGTGATTTTGGGGAGATAGGGGGGTAATTTTGGGGCAATTTTGGGTGATTTGGGGTGATTTGGGGAAGATTTGGGGTGATTTTGGGGAGATATGGGGTAATTTTGGGTGATTTGGGGCGATTTGGGGAGGATTTGGGGTGATTTTGGGGAGATATGGGGTAATTTTTGGGCGATTTGGGGTGATTTGGGTCAATTTGGGGAGATTTTGGGGGGATTTGGAAAGGTTTGGGGGTACTTTGGGCTATTTTGGGGGGATTTTAGGAGATTTTGGGGTGGTTTGGGGCAATTTTTGGGGTATTTGGGGCAATTTTGGGGAGATTTTGGGGTCCCTGAACCCCCGTGTTTGCCCCACCCAGACCCAGGATCTGGCCCTGTTCTACTGGGGTCTGTGTTTGACCCCTGGGGGTTGAGTGGCTGATTTTTTGGGGGGATTTTGGGTGCTGGGGGGGGGTTAGGGTGTCCTGGGGGTTTTAGGGTGATTTGAGGCAATTTTGGAGGGATTTGGGGTGATTTTGGGGTCCCTGAACCCCCTTTTTTGCAGACCTAGTACTTGGCTCTGTTCTATTTGGATTTCTGCTTGGGTTGGGGGGGGCTGATGTTTTGGGGTAATTTGGGGGATTTTGGGTGCTGGGGGGGCGTTGGGGTGTCTTGGAGGTTTTAAGGTGATTTGAGGCGACTTTGGGATGATTTGGGATGATTTTGGGGCCCCTGAGTCCCTTTTTTTCACACCCCCCCCCCCCCGAACTTGGGCCTGTTCCTCTTGGAGTCCCTATTTGCCCCCTGGGGGTTTGGGGGGGCTGTTTTTTTTCGGGTCTTTGGGGGAATTCTGGGGTCCTGTGGGGATTTTGGGGTGTCCGGGGGGGGTTGGGGTGATTTTGGGGTCCCTGAACCCCCTTTTTTTGCACACACCCCCCCCAGACCCTGCTCTGTTGAGGTGTGTCTTTAAGTTTGGGGGTGATTTGTGGGGGTTTTGGGGGCTCTGAAGGGGTCAGTGGATATTGAGGTGAATTGTGGTGATTTTGGGGTCCCTGAACCCCCTTTTTTGGCCCCCCCAGACGCAGGACCTGACCCTCTTCTACCCGGGGTCGCTGCTGGAGACCGGCCACGACATTCTGGGCTTCTGGGTGGCACGAATGGTGATGCTGGGGCTGGCGCTGACCGGGCGGCTGCCCTTCCGTGAGGTGGGGGCCCCCCAAAATCAATCCAGTGGGACCCCCAAAATCCACAGGGCCCCCCAAAATCCACTGGGAGCCCCCCGAACACACCACGACCCCCCAAAATCCAATGGGACCCCAAAATTGACAGGGGCCCCCCAAATCCACTGGGACCCCCCGAACACCAAACCCCCTTCCCCGACCCCTTCAAATTCCCTCTGGGACCCCCATAGGGACCCCCAAAATCCCCCTTAGGACCCTTCTGTGCCACCCCAGTGCCCCAAACTCCCCTGTTGCCCCCCTTGTGCCCCCCAACCCCCCCTTAGGTTCTCTCTGCCCCCCCCCGTGCCCCCCAAACCCCTCCCAGGCACCCCAAATTCCCTTGGGCCCCCCCGACCCCCTGTGCCCCCCCAGGTCTATCTCCACGCCATCGTTCGCGACGCCCACGGACGCAAGATGAGCAAATCCCTGGGCAACGTCATCGACCCCCTGGACGTCATCAGCGGCATCTCCTTGGAGGTGGGGCGCACAAGGGGGGGACAGGGGGTGATTAGGGGGGCAGGGGGCAATTGAGGGGGTAATGGGCCAATTGGGGGAGCCCTGGGGCAGTTGAGGGGGCAATGGAGGGGCAATAGGATCGGGGGGGGGGAAATGGGGTGGCATTGGAGAACAACAGGGGGAGTGGGGGGGACTGAGGGGCAATTGGAGGGTAAATAGGGGAAAAGGGGTGGGTTAATGGAGCAATTTGGGGGGCTGGGAGGGCAATGGGGCCTTGGGGGGCAAGGGGGGGAGAACAGGAGGTATGGGGGGAAATGGGGCTTTGGGGAGATTGAGGGGGCAGAGGGGGGAAGGGGGGGCTGAGGGGGCAATTGGGGAGAAATGGGCAGGGGGGCTGATTGGGGGGGAGATTGGGGGGGCAGTGGGGCAATTTGGGGGGGCTGTTGGGGGGGGAAACGAGAGGGAAGTTTTGAGGGGGAATTGGGGGGGGGAGGTTTTGAGGGGGTAATTGAGCCATGGGGGGAGATGGGGGGCCCTGGGGATCCAGGGGTGCCCTGGAACCCCTCAATCCCGTCCGTCCCCCCCACAGGGGCTGCACGAGCAGCTGGAGAAAAGCAACCTGGACCCCGCGGAGCTGGAGAGAGCGCGGGAGGGGCAGGTGGGACTGGGCAAACTGGGGCAACTGGGAGGGGCAGGTGGGGTAACTGGAGGGCGCGTGGGGGGGGCAAAGGGGGTGCAGGAGGGTCAAATGGGGCAACTGGAGGGGGGGTAATTGGGAGGGATGGGGGGTAACTGGAGTAACTGGGGCCACTGTGACCCCCCCTGATTTCCCCCCCAGAAACGCGATTTCCCCAATGGGATCCCCGAGTGCGGCACCGATGCTCTGCGCTTTGCCCTCTGCGCATACACCGGGCAGGGTGACCCTGAACCCCAAAACCCCCCAGGACCCCAAACCATGCCCTGGGACCCCCAAAACCTCCCGGGAGCCCCCAAACCTCCCCCAGGACCCCAGACACCCAAGGGACCCCCCAAAGCCCCCCTGGGACCCCCAAAACACCCCCAGCACCCCCCAACCTCCCCCCGGGATCCCAAACCCTGCCCTGGGACCCCCAACCCCCCCCCAGGACTCCCCAAAGTCCCCCTGGAACCCTCAAAACCCCCTGGAACCCTGCAAAGCTCCCGGGACCCCCAAACCTCCCCTGGGACCCCAAAACCCTCCAGGACCCCCCAAAACCCCATAAACCCCTTTGCTGACGCCCCCTGTGCCCCCCAGACCCCGCCAAACCCCCTTTGTGACCCTCATGAGCCCCCCCAGACCCTTATAAACCTCCTTTCTGACCCTCAGGACCCCCCCAGACCCCCACAAAACCCCTTTCTCACCCCTATAAGCCCCCTCAGACCCTCATAAACCCCCTTTCTGACCCTCAGGACCCTCCCAGACCCCCACAAACCCCCTTTCTGACCCCCCTGTGCCCCCCAGATCCCCAGAAACCCCCTTTGTGACCTCCATAAGCCCCCCCAGACCTCCACAAACCCCCTTTCTGACCCCCTGCGCCCCCCAGGCCGGGACATCAATCTGGATGTGGGGCGTGTGCTCGGCTATCGCCATTTCTGCAACAAGATCTGGAACAGCGCTCGCTTTGTTTTGCGCGCCCTGGGACCCCAGTTCCGGCCGCCCCCCACCCCACAGGTACCAACCCACACATGTGGGGCAGTGACCCACATGTCCAGACCCCCACGTGAGGATCCCAGCCCCATAGATGTGCCTCCAGGCCCCCAATTGTGGCTCCCAGCCCCATAGATTGGCTCCCAGCCCCCCAGCTGTGGGTCCCAGCCCCATAGATTGACCTCCAGGCCCCCAGTTGTGGGTCTCAGCCCCATAGATTGGCTTCCAGCTCCCTGAGTGTGGGTCCCAGCCCCATAGATTGGTTCCCAGTCCTCCAATTAAGGCTCTCAGTCCCATAGATTGGCCTCCAGCCCCCCAGTTTTGGCTCCCAGCCGCCAAGTGTCCCCCCCTAACCGCTGTCTGTGTCGCAGCCCCGGGGCCGCCCTGGCCTGGCCGAGCGATGGGTCCGGAGCCGTTTGGCCGCGGCTGCCGGCGCCTGCGGAGCCGCCCTCGAGGCCTTCGACTTCCCCGGAGCCACCACGGCCGCCCACAGCTTCTGGGTGTACGAGCTGTGCGATGTCTTCCTGGTGAGAGAGACTGGGGGCACTGGGGATACTGGGGATACTGGGGGGACTGGGGATACTGGGAGCACCACGGCCGCTTATGGCTTCTGGGTGTACGAGCTGTATGACATCTTCCTGGTGAGGGATACTGGGGGCACTGGGGTTACTGGGGGCACTGGGGATACTGGGGACACTGAGACAGGGTTGGGGCCACTGGGACGGGGTTGGGGATGGACTGGGGCCACTGGGACGGGGTTGGGGCCACTGAGATGGGGTTGGGGGTGGACTGGGGCCACTGGGATGGTACTGGGGCCACTGTGACGGGGTTGGGGACGTTCCCGGTGCCGCTCTCGCCGCAGGAGTTGGTGAAGCCGGTGTTGGCGCGCGCCGAAGCCGCCGAGCCGGACGCCGGGGGGGCCCCCGGGGATGACCCCGAAGGAGACGAGGATGACGTCGGGGACGTGGTGGCGGCGCGGGACGCGCTCTACACCTGCCTGGACGCGGGGCTGCGGCTGCTGGCGCCCTTCATGCCCTTCGTCACCGAGGAGCTGTGGCAGCGGCTGCCCCCCCGCAACCCCCCCGTGCCCCCCAGCATCAGCCTTTGCCCCTACCCCGACACCACAGAGGTAGGGGGTTCATGGGGGATATGGGGGGTTTTCTGGGGGGGATTGAGGGGGCCTGGGGGCCTGGAGGAGGGATTTGGGGGTCTTGGGGGGGTTCTAAGGGGAGATTGGGGAGGATTGAGGGGCCCTGGGAGCCTGGAGGGGGAAATTGAGGGGTCCTAGGGGGGTTCTAGGGGTAAATTGGGGGGCAGTGAGGGGTCCTGGAGGCCTTGGGGGGGGATTGAGGGGTCCTGGGGGGGTTCTTGGGGGGTTTGTGGGGGGGATTGAGGGGTTCTAGGGGGCCTGGAAGAGGGATTTGGGGGTCCTAAGTGGGCTCTAAGGGGGGACGGGGGAGGATTGAGGGGCCCTGGGGGGCTGGAGGGGGGATTTGGGAGTCTGTCGGGGGGATTGAGGGGTCCTGGGGGGTTCTTGGGGAGTTTGTGGGGGGATCGAGGGGTTCTAGGTTAGGTCTAAGGGGAAACTTGGGGCGATTGAGGGGTCCTGGGGGCCTGGAGGAGGGATTTGGGGGTTGTGGCATGGCTCTAGGGGGTGACTGGGGAGGATTGAGTGGCCCTGGGGGGCTGGAGGGGGGATTTGGGCGTCCTGGGTAGAGACTGGGGGGTCCAGAGTAGGGGGGAGACATTGGTTCTGCCCCCTGCTGCCCCCCAAATTCTGCCTGCGGGACAAGGAGGGGCATTGGGGTACACTGGGGGGGATCTCAGGGGTTTTGGGGTCCCCTGGGGGGGGGTATCTGACCCCCCCTTTTGCCCCCCCAGTTCTGCCAGCGGGACGAGGAGGCCGAGGCCACTATGGAGTTCGTGCTCAGCATTGTGCGGGCGCTGCGGGGGCTTCGCGCCGACCACGGGCTGACACGCCAGCGACCCCCCTGTGAGAAACAGGGGGCAAAGGGAGTGCTGGGGGGGCAAAAGGGGGTCTGGGGAGGGATCTAAGGGGGGAAAATGGGGTCTGGGGGCATCTGGGGGGGCACAAAATGGGGTCTGGGGGAGATCAAGGGTGTCTTGAGGGGGGGCTTCAAATGGTCTGGGGGGGCTTAGGAGGGTCCTAGGGAGCAGAATGGGGACTGGGAGGGGCAGTTGGGGGTCCTGACCCCCTCTCTTTTGCCCCCCCCTCCTCCAGGTTTCCTGCAGTGCCCGGACCCCTTGTGGGGGGGTCGTGCGAGCCGGGGTCGCCCCCACATCCGCACCCTGGGAGGGGTGGGGGCTGTGCGGCTACTGGGGGGGAGCGAGACACCCCCCCCAGGCTGCGCCGTCGCCGTCACCTCCGACCGCTGCACCGTCCACCTCCTGCTCAAGGTGACCCCCCCAAATTCCCCCTCGGCACCCCCAAACCCCCCAATACCCAACCCCCCCCCCCATTTTGGGGTCATTTCACTCGATTTTGGGGGGATTTTACCCCATTTGGGGGGGCTGACCCGTTTTGAGGTCATTTCACTCCATTTTGGGGGAGTTCTACCCCATTTGGGGGGAGTGTCTGATGCATTTTGGGGGGAGTTACCCCATTTTTGGAGGGATCTGACTTCATTTTGGGGTCATTTCACTCCATTTTGGGGCATCTTCCTCCATTTTGTGGGGGGTTTACCCCATTTTGGGAGAGGGTCAAACTTCACTTTGGGGTCATTTCACTCCATTTTGGGGGGGTCTCACTCCATTTTGGGGGGGGTTATCCCATTTTGGGGGGTCTTACTCCATTTTGGGCGGGGGTTATCCCATTTTGGGGGGGTCTGACCTGTTTTGGGGGGGTTTTTGCCCCATTTCAGGGCGTGGTGGACGCGGGGAAGGAGCTGTCGCGGCTGGGGGGGCGCCGGGGGGAGCTGGAACGGGGGCTGCAGCGGCTGCGGGAGCGACGGGGGGGGGGCCGGTTACTGCGAGAAGGTGCCCCTCCCTGTGCAGGAGGCTGAGGCCGCCAAGGTGGGGGGCTGGGGGTCCTAA
Organism: Cuculus canorus; assembly: GCF_017976375.1. Classification (NCBI taxonomy): domain Eukaryota; kingdom Metazoa; phylum Chordata; class Aves; order Cuculiformes; family Cuculidae; genus Cuculus; species Cuculus canorus. The sequence goes on from NC_071431.1 coordinate 54,916, forward strand.
GGGGTGGGGGGGGGGGAGTGGTGGTATTTTTTGGGGGGTTGGGGGCGTCCTAAGGGGTGTTTGGGCGGGTCTGGGGGGCCACTAAGAGGGGTTGAGGGGGTTTAAGGGGGGCCGGGGGGGGGGGCAGGGGGTGGGGGCTACAATAAGGGGAGAGGCTCCAAGAGGGAGTTAAGGGAGGTATTGGGGGGGGAATCTTGGAGGGGGGGGGCAGAGGGTCCTAAGGGAATCTGGGGGGGCACTAGTGAGGGGGGGGGGGGTCCTGAGGTGAGGGGAAATGGGGTTTTTTTGAGGGGGTCTGGGGGTCCTAAGGGGGGGTTGGAGGGAGCGGAATGGGGTGGGGGAGTTCTAGGGGGGAAGGGTCTGTCTGGGGGGGCATAATGGGGTCTGGGGGGAGGTCCTGGGATGGGGGGGCATCCTTAGGGGAGTTTGGGGGGTCCAGGGGGGCGGGAGGGTCATGGTTCCACATTTCTCTCCCCCCCCCCCAGTTGTCACAGTTGGAGGCAGAGCTGCTGAAAGTTCTGGAAGCCGAGGAGATGATGAGGAGGATGCTGTGACCCCCCCCGGACCCCCCCCCACCTCAGAGACACCCCCTCCTCCTGGGGACATCCCCCCAACCCCCCAACCCCCCCCCCCCCCCCCGACATCCCCCATGGATTCCCCCACACACCTTGGACACACAACCGCACCTCCCCCCCCCCCACCCCCACCCCCGGCATTAAAGGCGATTTTGCTGAGTCAGCACTTTTGAGCTCCTAGTAAGGACCAGTTCCTCCAGTAAGGATCAGTGCTCCCAGTAAGGACCAGCGTTCCGAGTCACGCCTCTCCCAGTAAAGCCCAGTGCCCCCAGTAAGTCCATTTCCCCCAGTCTGGATCCTCCCAGTAGAGCCCAGCGCCCCCAGTCCCAGTAAAGGAGGGATCCCAGTAAGGGGGTCTCACTAAGGGAAGGGTCCCAGTAAGAGGGTTCCCATTAAGTTGGGGGTCCCAGTAAGGGCGGGATGGGTCCCAGTAAGGTGATTCCCAGTAAGGGGGGGGTCTAGCTCCAGGGAGGTCCCAGTGTGGGATCCCAGTAAGAGGGGGGGCGTCCCAGTAAGGGGCTGTCTCCATTGATTTGGGGTCCCAGTAAGGGGGCCTCCCAGTGATGGGGTCCAGTGGGGGGGTCCCCAGTAAGAGGGTTCCCTGTGTGTCCCAGTCAGACCCTGAGGATGATGAGGCCAAAGCGGCGATGGGGGCGGCTCAAGCCCGGGAAGCCCCCCGCCCCACAACTGCCCCCCAACTGCTCCCCCTGGCCCCACAACTGCCCTCCCCACCTCCCCAGGATCCTCCAAACTGTGCCCCCCCGCGACCTGGGGACCCCCAACCCCCACCCTGAGGCCCCAGTCACCCCCCCTCCAGGCCCCAAATGGGACCCACGGGGGGGGGCGGGGGGGGGGGGGGAAGGGCACTGGGACCCCCTAAATCCCCCCCATGGACCTACAGGGCGGGGGGGCACTAGGACCCCGCCCCATTTTGAGGTCACCCCTCCATTTTTAAGCTCTGTCTGTTCATTAACAAAAAGCTGAACTCCCCCCTCCCCCTCATTAATTAAGACGTGGGTACAAAAGAAATGATAACTTTAATGAGTGGGGAGTGGGGGGGTCACAGGGCCCGGGGGGGGCGGAAGGCCTGGGGAGGGAGGGGCGAGCAGTGAGACGCCTCAAAATCCTGGAGGTGCTGCTGGGCCTGAGGGGGGGAGAGGGGGAAAGGGGAGAGGGGAAAAGGGGGGAAAGGGGAGAGGGGAAAAGGGGAGAAGGGAAAAGGGGAAAGGGGAAAAGGGGGAAAGGGGAAAAGGGGGAGAGGGGAAAAGGGGAGAAGGGAAAAGGGGAGAAGGGAAAAGGGGGAGAGGGGAAAAGGGGGAGAGGGGAAAAGGGGAGAGGGGAAAAGGGGGAGAGGGGAAAAGAGGAGCGGGAAAAGGGGGAAAAGGGGAAAGGGAAAAAGGGGAGGGGGGAAAGGGGAGGGGGGAAAGGGGAAAGGGGGGAGAAGATAAATGGGGGGAGGGAGAAGAAATGGGGCAAAGGGGGAGGGGCAGATGAGGAAATGAAAGAGAAAAAACAGGGGGTCAGGCCCTGCGCGGCCCCCCCCCTGCGCCCCCATTTCCAACACCCCCCCCACGAGGGGCAAAGAGGGGGTTGGGGTCTCACCAGGAAAAGCGCCAACTGCCGCCGCTGCTCCGGGTGCAGCTCCTCACCTTGGGAGGAAAGGGTAATGGGGGGGGGGGGTCCTGACCCATAAGCTGCCCCACAGACCCCCCCAAAGCCCCATGGGCTGCCCCACAGCCCCCCTCAGGTGCCCCACAGGTTCACCCATAGCCCCCCCATGGACAACCCCCCCTGCCTGGCTGCCCCATAGCTCTCATTGTCCCACAGCCACCCCCCTGCCCCATAGGCTGCCCCATAGCCCTTCTCCAGCCCCTCCACCCCCCAAGCTGCCCCACAGCCTGCCTTGCCCCATAACTTGCCCCACACTTCCCTCCCAGCTCCCCGAGCCCCATAACCAACTGAGGCTGCCCCATAGACTGCCCCCAGCCCCCCCCCATAAGCTGCCCCACAGGTCCCCTGCCCCATAGGCTGCCCCACAGCGCCCCAGCTGCCCCACAGCCCCCCAGCTGCCCCACGGCGCCTCACCCAGGCCCCACGGGAACTGGGGGTCTCGGTCCCCAGCGAAGGCGCTCAGCGTCTCGCGGCACCAGCGCTCATCCATGGGGCAGCGGGCGGCCACCGCGCCTGTGCCCCACACATGGGGGTCAGAGAGCTACAGACCCCCCTACAGATCCCCTGTGCCCCACACATTGGGGTCGGAGCCCCACAAACCCCCCCACGCCCTTCCTGTGCTTCACACGTGCAAATCAGTCTCTCACATCCCGCCCCACATCTGGGAGTCAGGGCCCCACATTCCGCCCCACATCCCGCCCCACACATGGGAGTGAAGAGCTCCACGTCCCACCGTACGCATGGGGGTCAGAGCCCCTATGCCTCACATACGAGGGTCAGAACCCCACACGTGTGGGTCAGAGCCCTACAGACCTCCTACACATTCCCTCTACCCCACATCTTCCTTCTGCCCCACACGTGGGGGTCAGAGCCCCACGTCCCACTCCACACACGGTCGTCAGGGCCCCGCATCCCGCCCCCCATCCCATCCCACACATGGGGGTCAGAGCCCCGTGTCCCGCCCCACACGTGTGGGTCGCAGGGGCCTCACTCTGCTCGGCCGGGGCCGCCTCCAGCCACTCACGGACCACAGCCGCGCCCTCGCCCGCCATCACCCGGGGGTACCTGGAGGAGACAGCGGCCCCACGCGCTCGCACCCACGCCCCACGGCTGCCCCACGGCTGCCCCACACACCATTTCTCATCCCCTCAAACACCCTTTTCTGCCACCACACCCTTTTTTGCTCCCTCAAACCTCCTCTCACTCCCTCAAACCCCCATTTCTGCCCCCCTCCCACCCCCAGACCCCTTCTTATCCCCTACACTCCTTTTTACCCCCCCGAACTCCCATTTCTACCCCCCAGACCCCCGTAGCCTCAGCTTTTACCCCCCCAAACCCCCATTTCTGCCCCCCTCAGACCCATTTTTACCCCCCCCAGACCCCTTTTCTGCCCCCCCCAGATCCCACTATACCCCCCCAGATCCCCAGTTCTGGTCCTGCCGTCTCCGTTTTTATGCCCCACTCTCCCATTGCTGCCCCCCAAACCCCATTTCTGCCCCCTGAGTCTCCTTTTTATTCCCCTCAGACTCTTTTTTACCTCCCCAAACCCCTTTTTACTCCTCAGGCCCCTTTTTTACCCACCCAAACCCTTGATTTTGCCCCCCCTATCCTTTCTCACGACCCCTCTGACCCCAAAACCCCCTTTCTACTCCCCTTACCCCCATTTCTTTTCCTCTAGGCTCCTTTTTACACCCCCAGACAACCATTTCTGTCCCCCCCGGACCCTTTCTACCCTCCTAGACCCCCCCTTTTCACCGGCCGGCCCCCCCCTTTTGCCCCCCCCTCACCGGTGCCTCAGCAGCCGCAGCAGCAGTTCATTGCCGCAGTTGGAGCCGATGTCGTCGGGAGTCCTGGGGGGCAAAAACAGGGGGGCCTCAGTCGGAGGCGGGCAAAAGGGGGTTTGGGGGAGACCGCAAATTTTGTGGGGGGCAGGGGTTCAAGAATTCCCTATTTTGGGGTCCTGGGTTTCGAGAGGTCCCCATTTTGGGGGTCTGAAAGATTCAAGAATTCCTCATTTTGGGGGTCCCAGGGGTTCAATGGGTCCCCATTTTGGGGGTCTCGTGGTTTGGGGGTCCTCGGTTTGCAGGTCCTAGGGCTTGGGGAGTCCCCATTTCAGGGGTCCCCATTTAGGGAGTCCCAGAAGTTCAAAAACTCCGCTTTTTAGGGATCCCAGAGTTTGGGGTGGCCCAGGCTTTAGGGAGCCCTAAGGAGTCAAGGGATACTCATTTTCAGGCTTCTGAAATATAGGGGGTCCCCATTTCAGGGGTCCCAGGGGTTTGGGGGAGCCTCCATTTTAGGGGGGCCCCAGAGTTTGGGGGGGTTCCAGGGTTTGAAGCGATTCCAAGGTTTGAGAGGAGGCCCCATTTCAGGGGTCTCAAGGTTTAGAGGGTCCCCATTTTGGGGGTTCAGAGATTTTGGAATCCCATGGTTTGTGGGTCCCCCATTTAGAGGTCCCTGAAGTTAAAGAAATCCCCGGTTTTGGAGTCCTGGGGTTCAAAGTGTCCCCCATTTGAGGGTCCCAGAGCTTGGGGGGGGATCCCAGAGCTTTGGAGGGGTCCCCATTTTTGTGGGGACGCCGTTCCGGGCACCCACGTGGTGGTGATGATCTCGTCCCTCGTTCTCCTCACCAGCAGCACCGGCCCCTGGTACCTGGCGGGGGGGCACAGAAAAGGGGGGGCTGGGGGGGTCCACAAAGCAACCCCCACCCCCCCATGGGACCTCAAAACTGGGGGGGGATCCCCAAAAGGGAGGAGGACCCCGATACCTGCAGAGCTGCTCCCCGTTGTTGAGGTTCAAATGTTCCCGCACCGTCCGCGTCACCAGATTACCTGGGTAATGCGGGGTTAATGGGGGGGTGTCCCAAAGAGTTTTGGGGGTCCCCAGGGGGTTTCGGGGGTCCTAGAGCGGTATGGAAGGGGGGGGATGGTTCTGGAGGGTTTTCGGGTCTTGGGGCAGGGCGGGGAGGGAGAGAGTATCCCAGAGGGTTTTTTGGGTGGGGGTCAGTGGTTCCGGAGAGTTTGGGGGACCTGAGGGGGAAGTCTGGGGGTGTTGAGGAGATCCCAGGGGGTTTGGGGGCGATCTGAGAGCGTCATGGGGAGTTTTAGGGGGGGTCTCAGAGGGTTTTTGGGGGGTTCTGGAGGGTTTGGTGGTTCTGGGGGGGTTTAGGGGTCTCAAAGGATTTGCGGGTGGACGCAGAGGGTTTTGGGGTCTGGGGGGAGGGTTGGGGGGGGTCCCAAAGAGTTTTTGGGGGTCCCCAGAGGGGGTTGGGGGTCCTAGAGGATTTTTTTTTTGGGGGGGACAGGGTGATTCTGAAGGGTTTGGGGGTCCTGGGGGGGATTGGGTGCGTCCCAGAGAGTTTGCGGGGAGGGCAGAGGGTTTTGGGGTCCAAGAGGTTTGGGGGAGTTCCCATTTTTGAGATGCCCCCGTTTTTGGGGTGACCCACAGCAGCACTTCAGAATTCTGTGGGATTGGAAGCATTTTGGGGGGGGAACTGGGGGGATTCGGGGCGGAGGGGGGAGAATGACAGAGGTTTGGGGGGGTCCCAGGGGAAGTTGAGGGAGGTTTTGGGGTGCCCCCGTTTTCGGGGTGACTCACTCCAGCTCCGCGGCAACACTTTGAGCGCGAGGGGCAGGACATCGTCAAAAGAGGCGTCGAGGACGAGCGCCCCCAACTCGGGGTACGACATGGCCGCCCAGGTGGCTGCGGGGAAAGGAGAGGAGAAAGGGGGGTCAAGGGGATCCCCAGAGTCCAGGGGGAACCCCAAAATGTGTGAGAGGACCCCTTCTTCCCCTCCATCACATGCCTTGAGGTACAAAAAGGCCACCCGTGTGGAGAGATCGGAGAATGAGAGGGGAACCCCCAAAGCGTGAGAAGACCCCTTTTTCCTTCTCGTCGCACAACTTTGGGTACAACACATAAAGGAGGAGGTTCAGCAAGGGCCCAAAGCAGGGGGGGGCCCCGAAATGGGGGCAGAGATGGGGGGGACACTCCAGAGTGGAGAATAGAATCCCAGAATGGGGGGGAACCCCCAAATGGGAAGGGAAATCCTCAAAGTGTGAGCGGACCCCTTCTTCCCCCCCCATGCCTTGGGGTACAAAATGGCTGTCCACAATGGGGGGAAACAAAGGGGGTTCGGGGGGTCCCCAAAGCAGGGGGGGACACCAAAATGGGGGGAGGAAGGGGGGGACACCCCAGAGTCGAGGGGGGAATCCCTAAATGGGAGAGAGATCCCAAAATGAGAGGGGGACCCTTCTTCCCCCCCAATATGTGCCTTGGGGTACAAAATGTGCGAAGTGCTCCCAGTGCCCCCCAAAGCCCCTCCCACTGCCCCCCAAAGTCGCTCCAGTGCCTCCCAGTACTCCCCAGTCCCTCCAAAGCCCCTCTCAGTGCCTCCCAGTCACCCCAAACCCCCCACCCAGTCCCTCCCAGTGCTCACCAGCAAAATCACTGATAAACCACGCATAGTGGATGCTCTGCCCCCAGTCTCTCCCAGTGCCCCCCAAAGCCACTCCAGTGACCCCAGTCTTTCCCCGTCCTTCCCACTGCCCTCCAAAGCCCTTCCCAGTGCCCCCCCAATCACCCACAACCTCCCCAAGTCTCTCCCAGTGCCTCCCAGTGTCCCCCAAAATCACTCCAGTGCCCCCCAAATCCCCATCAGCGCCCCCAAATCTCTCCCAGTCACCCCAGTGCTCTCCTCAGCGCCTCCCGGTTCCTCCGTGTCCCCCAAAGTCACTCTAGTACCCTCCCAGTGCCTCCCAGTACTGACCAGTGAAGCCGCCGATGGACCAAGCGTAGACGACGATGCGTTGGGGGGGGAAGCGCAGGCGCTGCAGCGCGAATCGCAGCACCACGTCCATGGCGTTGGCCTCGCTCTGCGGCAGCGGCACCCCCTGCAACACAGGGGGGTCAGGGAGGGCCCCAAAACCTGGAAACTGGGTTGGGGGGGGCAAAACCCAGGATGGCGGGGGCGAAAACCCTGAGGGACCCCAGAACAACTGGGGATTGAGGAGGGCAAACTGGGAGAGGACCCAGAAATATTGGGGGGCCCAAATCCAAAGGGAGGTCTCCAAAATCCAGGGGGGGACCTCAAACCCCAAGGGACCCCAAAACAACTGCAGATTCTGGGGGGGCAAACTGCGAGGAGACCTAGAAACAGGGGGGGAGGCAAAACCCGGGAAGGGTGAGGGAGCCCCAAAATCTGTGGCGGGGGTGGGCTCAAACCCTGAGGAACCCCAGAACTGGGGACTGGGGGGCGGCAAACTGGGAGCAAACTCAGAAATATGGCGAGGCCCAAATCCAGGGAGAGCCCCAAAACATGGGTGAGTACCCCCAAAGCCATCGGGGGGGGGGGTCAGGGGAGACCCCCAAAACACTTCCCTTTCCTTCAAATGCAAAGGAGCTGTCAGGGGGAACCCCCAAAACGCCTTTCCCCCCCACAAACACTTCTCCTCCCCAAAATGCCATGGGGCAGTCGGGGGGACCCCAAAACCCAGGGGGGGGACCCTAAAACCGTTGGGGTCGGGGGTCAGGACTCACGGTGCTGCCGAAGAATCCAGGGTGATTCCAGCCCAGGACAGAGTAACCGGCTAAGGAGGGGGGAGCAAAACAGGGGGGATCACCCCCACTCTGGGTCCCCAGAGCCCCCCCAGAACTGGGGGGAGCAAAACAAAGATTTCCCCCCAAAAAATGGAGAAATCAAAGCCAAATCCCATCAAAAACAAAGGAAAAAACCACACCCCTACCCCCCCAAATTTAACATGGCTGAGCCCGCCCCCCCCCCCCCCAGCCCTGCTGTGTGCCAGAACGATCCATGGGGCTGAGGGGGGGGAAATGGGGGGCCTGAGGGGGGCTCTGTGGGGCTGGAAGGGGGATATGGGGGGGCTTTGTAGGGCTGGGGGGGGTCTCCATGGGGCTGGAGGGGGGACATGGGGGGAATATGGGGACGGTTCCATGGGGCTGGGGGGGTCTCTGTGGGGCTGCAGGAGGATATGGGGGGGGCCAGGGGGGGCTCTGTGGGGCTGGGGCGCCCCATGGGGTGCATGATGGGCTCTCTTGGGCACAAAGGGGGTGTTCTGTGGGGCAGAGAGTGCTCTATGGGGCACAAGTGGGGGCCTATATGGGGCTTTCTATGGGGCGGGGGGGCACTGGGGGTGTTCCTATGGGGCAAAGAACCTCTATGGGGCTGATAAGAGTCCCTATTGGCCAAAAGCTCTATGGGGCAGAATCTATAGGGTAAAGAAGCGCCTGCAAAGACTTCTATAGGGCAAAATCAAATCTTTGTGGGGGTTGGGGGTCTCTATGGGGCAAACAGATCCCTATAAAGAAGTCTCTGTGGGGCAGAGCCTCTATGGGGTGGGTCCCTATAGCTCTCTGTAAAACAAACTTTCTATGGGGCACGACACTATCTATGAGGCAATGCCTCTATGGGGCAAAGGAGTCTCTATGGGGCACGGGGGCCCTGGGCAGGGTTTCTATGGGGCAGCAGGATCTCCGTGGGGCAGGGGTGGCTCCATGGAGTACAGGAGTTTCTATGCGGTGGCAGCACCTATGGAGCAAAGTCTCTATGGGGCAGAGTCTCTATGGGGCAACGACGCTATGGACCAGGACGAACTGTGTGAGATATGGGTGTCCCAATGGAGCACAAGAAATCTCTATGGGGCCAGGAAGTCTCTATGGGGCACAGAATCAATGGCACAAAGGAGGACTCCACAGAGCAGTGTCTCTACGGGGCAAGCAGGTTTTCTATGGGGCAGCGGATCGCTATGGGGCCGGCAGGTCTCCATAGAGCAAAGATATTCCATGGGGCAGAGAATCACTATAGGGTATGGGGCTGCCATGGGGCACGGTCTCCATGGGGCAGGGGACCGCTATGGGGCAGCGGGCTGCTATAGGGCAGGGAGTCGCTGTGGGGCAGGTGTGTGGGTCCGCACCCTCCAGGGGGGTGCAGAGGCACCCGACCTCGTAGAAGCCGGCGTTGCCCTCGCAGCAAATGACCTGCGGGGGAAATTGAGGGGAGTCACAGCCCCCCCAGCCCCACAGACACCCCCCAGCCCCACAGAACCCCCCTGCAGCCCCTCAGAAACCCCCTTACAGCAACCCCCCCCCCGGACTCCAAACCCCACAGATCCCCTTAACCCCTCAGACACCCCCTCCCAGCCCCCACCTAAGCTTCCCCCCCAGCCCCACAGAATCCCCCACAGCACCCCTCCCCACAACCCCCAGCCCCACAACCCCTCTCCCAGCTCCATAGACCCCCCCCAGCCTCGTACAACTCCCCTTAAAAGCTCACTCCAGCCTCATGGCCCCCCGCCCCCCTCACAGCCCCAGAGACATCCCCCTACCCTCTCCCCAACCCCACAGATGCCCCATAGACCCCCCCCAGCCCCATAGCCCCCCCAGACCAAGGTGCTGCCCCGGGGGTCGCTGCCTCCACGCCGGTCGATGAACATGGTGTCGATCTCGTTGCCATCGCACGCCAGAAGCTTCGCCCGCTGCCCGTCAAACTGGGGGGGCAGGAGGGGTTTTGGGGGGCTCAGGGTGGGAGTTCCGACCTCAAGATCTATTCTTGGGAGGCTCAGGGGCTGTTTTGGGGGCTCAGGGTGGGGTTTGGGGGGGTCAACATGGGTGTTTTGGGGGGCTCAGGGGCTGTTTTAGGGCTCAAGGTTCAGTTTAGGAAACTCAGCATTGTTTTGGGGCTCAAGGTGGGGATTTAGGAATCTCATGGCTGCTGTGGGGGATCACAGGGCTATTTTGGGGCACTCAGGGCTGTTCTGGGGGCTCTCAGATGCATTTTGGGGAGTCTCAAAAGAATTTTTTGGAGTCTCACTAATAGTCTTGACTGCTCAGGACTCGTTTTAAGGTTCTCAGAGCTGTTTTGCCGCACTCACTGCTGTTTCAAGGGTTCTCAACATTGATTTTTGGAATCTCAGAAACGGTTTTGAGCGCTCAGAGCTGATTTTAGAGATCTCAAGGCTGTTTTGGGGTACTCAGAGCTGATTCTGGGCATGGCAGGACTGTTTTGGGGGTCTCAGGATTGTTTTGGGGGAGCTCAAAGCTGTTTTCGCGGTCTCAAGACTGTTTTCTGGGGCTCTCAGGGCTGTTTTGGGGATCTCATCTTCTTAGCAAAGCACACCCAGCCCTGCAGCAGGGTGGGTCTTGGGGCTCAGGACTGTTTTGAGGGGGTCTCATGGGGCAGTTCAGGGCTCATAGTGCAGCACGAGGCTCTCAAGGCTGTTTTGGGTCTCTCAGGTATGTTTGGCAGAGATCTCAAGGCTGTTTTGGGGCTCCTGGTGCCGTCTGGGGGGCTCTCAGGGCTGTTTTAGGGTCTCACCTCCTCGACAAGGTGCGCCTGCCCCTGCAGCAGGGTGGGTTTGGGGGCTCTCAGGGCAGTTTGGGGGGTTCTCAGGGATGTTTGGGGGGTCCTTGGGCTGTTTTGGGGCTCTCGAGGAAGTTTTCAGGGCTCCTGGTGCCCTCTGGGGGTGTCCCGGGGCTGTCTGGGGGGTCTCACCTCCTCGACGAGGCGCGCCTGGCCCTGCAGCAGGGTGGGCAGCAGCGCTCGCTGCAGCAGCCGCACGGAGCCCGGGAAGAGCAGCCTCCGGCCCAGCGTCCGCGCCAGAATCAGCCTGGGGGGGGAAAGGGGGGGCAGATGGGGCCCCTCGGAGGCTCCACCCACTCCTTAGCCCCGCCCCTCTCACGTTAGCTGCATCCTCTCCCATAGCTCTGCCCTCCCATTAACCCCCTCCTTCCCTTGACCACACCCCCTTTCCATTTACCCCACCCCCTCCCCTGCCTCATTTGTCCCTGCCTCTCAAGCCAACCCCGCCTCTTTTTTATTAACCCCGCCTCTCTCCTATTGGCCACGCCCTTTCCCAGCGAGCCTCCCTCCCATGGCTCCACCCCCTCCCTTGGCCTCACCCCTCTCATCCCTAGTCCCGCGCCACACTTGTGCCCCGCCCCCTCTCCACTGGCCACACCCCTTTACCACCGACTCCACCCCTACACCGTTGGCCCCACCTCCTCCTCAGGCCTCTCACCCCCTTGCCCCGCCCCCTTCCCCTTCCCCTTGCCCCGCCCCCCTCACCTGCCGAGGCGCCCCGGGGCCCCCATCAGCCGCCCCCACCAGGGCTCGCGGGGTTCGGGGCGGGGGCGCAGCAGTGGCACCGAGCGGGACCCCCCCCTGCAATGGGACCAGGGGTCAGGGGGGTCCCGGGGGGGTCCCCGAGGCTCGCGCGGGGGGTCTCAGGGGGGGTCCCCAGGGTTGGGGAGGGCCTGAGGAGGGTCCAAGAGGCTCTCAGGGTTTACAGGGGTTCCCAGGGGGTTCCCCAAGGCTCACAAGAGGATCCTGAGGGGTCCCCAGATTTATATGGGGGTCGGGGGATATCTTCAGAAGTTCTCAGGGTCCTGGCAGGGCCCCCAAACTGTATCAGGCTCGGGGGTGCCCCTAGAGCTTGCGGGGGGGGGGGGGGGGGGGGGGGGCAGCGGGATCCCCAGTGTTTGGGGGGGATCCCAGGTGGGTCCCCAGGGTTATAGGGACCACTTGGGGAGGTCTGCAGGGTTGTGAGGATCCTGGGGAGGTCTCCAAGACTGATATGGGTGTCCTGGAGGGGTCTTAAGGGTTATGTGAGGGTCTCGAGGAGTACCCTGAGTTTGGAGGGGTCCCCAGAGTGGTCTCCAGGGTTGCGAAAGGAGTCCCCTGGGGCTCTCCAAGGCTTGTAGGGATCCCAGGAGGGTCCCGAGAGTTGTTGGGGGATCCCAGAAAAGTTTATAGGGTTAAAGCAGGGTTAAAGTGGGGTCCCCAAGACTCGAGGGGAGTCCCGGGGGGTCTCACCAGGCAGGGCCATCGCTATCCCAGCAGAAGTCGACAGGCCAGCTCCGGAAATCGAAAGAATAACGGTTCAGTTTGCGCTGGGGGGAGAAAAAGATGGGGTGAGACCCCCCCCCAAACGCACCAGGGGGGAGTTTCTGGGGTTTGGGGGGGGTCTCGGGGGGCCACCTTGCTCTCGGGGGTGCCCAGGCGGTGGCTCTGCTCCAACACTGAGATGAACTCCACGTACTGGGGGTTCGTCCAACGGCCGAGGCCTGGGGGGGCAAAGGGGTGAAAATAGGGGGGGAAATGGGGGGGAAACGGTGGGGGGAAGCGAAGAGAAATAAAGGGGAAATGGCGGGGAAGTGGGGGAGGAGGAAGGAGAAATAGGAAAAAATGGGGGGGAACGAGCAGAAATATGGGGGGGAAGTGGGGGAAATCAGGGAAGAAATAGCAGGGAAGGAAAGCAAAGTGGGGGAAAGAAGAAATAGAGGGAAATGGGGAAATAGAAGGGGAAGAGAAAGAAGGGGGGAATGGGGGAAAATGGGGGGGAATGGAAGGAGAAGAGAGGGAAATGGGGGAAATGGGGAGGAAAGTAAGAGAAATGAAGGGAATTGGGGAAAAAGGGGAAATAGGGGGAGAAATGGGGGAAAGGAAGGGAAAGGGGGGAAAACGGGGAAGAAATGGGGGAAATAGAAGGAGAAGGGGGAAATGGGGAAAGAAACAGGAGCAGAAACGGAAAAGAATGATGGAAAAATATAAGTAGAAGAACAAAAATAAATTTGAATGAGAAACAGTAAAACCAAAGGCGTGTGAAAAACGTGCAGACAAACAAACAGCACAAAATGCAAACAACAGAAAAAAATAAACCCGTAAGAACAAAAAAACGGGGGTGAAAGGGGGGTGGGGGAGGAAGGAAATGGGGGCAACAAAACTGGGGGTGCTGTAGGGCAGCGGGGGGCAGGGCCGCGGCCCCTCACCTCGCAGGCAGGCGACCCCCGCCAGCAGCAGCGCCACAGCGCCGGCGCAGTGCGACAGCGGCACCACCCGTGACAGGGTCAGCAGCCCTGGGAGGGGCACGGTGGTCACTGCCACAGCCACCCTGTTCTGGGCCCCCCCTCAATCTGCCCGTCAGCACCCTCTTCCCCCCCGGACCACCACCAGGACCCCCAAAAACAGCTCAACCCCCCTCCCCAGGAATAAACCCTAACCCTCCCCACCAAGGACCAGAACAGACACCCCCCCCGGGGTCCCCCCAAACCCCAGAGCCCCACCCTTGGGGCTCCCTAAACCCCAGAACCCCCCCTTTGTGTTGATGGAACCCCCCAAACCCCAGAGACCCCCCCCGTGGGGCCCAGCGAACCCCAGAGACCCCCCATTGGCCCCCAAAACTAGCCCAAGCACCCCTCTGTACCAGAACACCCCCCCCAGTGACAGTTTCTTGCCCCCCACCCCCCATCTGCCCCTCCCATACCCCCAACCACCCCCCAGGGCCCCCCAAACCAGCCCAGGCCCCCCAGAACCACCCCCCCACCCTTCCTCCCCCCAGTTGCCGCCCCACCTTTTCGATACAGGTAGAAGATGGCGAGGGGGGAAACATAGTACGAGAGCGACCAGAGCACCGAGGCCTAGGGGCACACTGGGTCAGGGGGGGCCTGCGGGGGGCCCTCAAGTCTGGGGGGGCCCTAAAGGGGGGTCCTGGGTTGGGGGGGGGGTCTAAGGGCCTGCGGGGGGCACGTAGGGACATGGGGGGGGGGGGGGGTGTCACAGTGAAGGAGAAGGAGACAAGTGACCCCCTGCTTCTTGGGGGGAAGGGGGGGGGGGGGGGCAGGGCCCTCCAGATTTGGAGGGACACACAAACCCCGACCCCCCCTCACCAGCGCCAGGACGCTGTCTGTGTGCTTCTCCAGTGCCCGCGGCTGGTAGTAAGAGTCCTGGGGGAGGGGGGGCACTATTTTACACTCCCTATTCCCTCCCTCACTTTCCACACCCCGCTGCCCCCCTATTTCACACCTCCCATTCCCATTCCCTCCCCCTCATTTTGCACCCCCTGTTCCCTCTCCTCATTTTACACCTCCCGCTGCCCCCCCAGCTCCCCTCCCTTCACCCAGAGCACCCCCCGCTCCAAATTCCCCTCCCCCCCTCCGTTACCATGGACACCCCTCGCACCCCCATCACCACGGAGCCCCCATGTCGCCCCCCCAACCCCAAAATACACCCCCAAATGCCCCCCCCCATTCACCCTCCCCCCTCCATCCCTCCCCCTCCCAACTACTCCCCCCCGCTCACCCAGCCCGCGTCCCCGCGCTCCCCCCGCGCCCCCCCCGCCCCTCGGGCCCGATACACCCGGTAGAGCCGCGGGCCCAAGACGCAGCTCAGCAGCAGCGCCATGGCGGGGGCGGGGTGGCCGGACGAGACTTCCGGGAGAGAGGGCGGGACTTCCGGTCGGAGGGGGGGCGGGGCCTGTTGTAGAGGCGGGACCTTGAGGAGAAAGGGGCGGGGCCAGGAGGGGTATCAAGGGAAGAGGCGGAGACTCAATGGAAGATGGGGCGGGGCCTTGGGGAGAGGGCGGGACCTCGGCAGAAAGCCCCACGGGGCAGGGCTGATATTCGAAGAGCCGTAGCCTTTTGAGGGGCGTAGCCTGGGGTTTGTGCGGTGGGCGGGGCTTCGAGCGAGTGGGCGTGGCAAAGGGATAAGCGGGAGCGAGGCCTCGAGGAGCTAGGCTGTGCGAGGGGCGGGGCTACGAGTGAGGGGGCGTGGTCTCATACGGCAAGGGGGCGTGGCTTTGCGAGATAGGCGAGGCCACGCCTCCCGTGAGCGAGGAGGCGGGGTCTCGGTTCGCGTGATCCCGTGATTGACGGGTCTCGTCTTCGGGTCATGTGACCCGCGATGGGCGGGGCTTAAGGGCGCGCCCGCGCTTCCATAGCAACGGGGGGGGCAACATGGCGGCGTTACTGTGGCAACAGGAGGGGCGGAACCCCTCAAGTACCCCCAAATCAGCGCAAAATGACCCCAAAATGGTCCCAAAGGGCCCCCAAAATGCGTCAAATTAACCCAAATCGGTGCAAAACGCCTCCTAAAACTGCTAGATGCCCCAAAACGCCCACAAATCCCCCCCAAAGGCCCCAAACTCCCCCAAATTGCCCAAATCGCTCAAACCAGCCAAATCTGACCTCAAACGCTCCAAACCAACCTAAAACGAGCCCCAAACACCACAAACTAACCATAAAATGGCCTGTAACGTCCCCAAATCACCATAAATTGCCCCTAAACCAGCCAGAGAGTCCCCAAATTGCCCCCAAAAAGGCATAAAACCACCCTAAAAGGTCACAAACTGGTCAAAACCAGCCCACAAACTGCTCAAGTCACCCCCAAAACCACTCAAATTGCCCCAAAACCACCTAAATTGTCCCCCAAACCAGGCGGTAACGCTGCAAAACACCAGTCCCACCCCAAATGCCCCCTGATCCACCTCAATTTACCCTAAAACACCTAAAAATGCCCCAAAATGCCTCCAAAGCAGCTCATTGTCCCCAAAATTGCCTTTGACAGTCCAAAAATAGCCCCAAAATACCCCAAATTGGTCGAAATCATCCCCCGAAACCACCAGAAATCCCCCAAAATTGTCCTAAGACTGCTAAAATTGTCCCCAAAGCAGCCTGAAATCCCCCAAATCCACCTAAACCGCCCCCAAAATGCTCCAAATCAACTTAAAACTGCCCTGAAACAACACAAAATGCCCTAAAATACCCCAACCCTACCCCAACTGCCTCAAACCCCCAAACCAGCCCAATGCCCCCAACACAGTCTAAATCACTCCCAAAATAAATAAACTTATAAATACCCTAACTTACAAATACCCTAAAATACCCCAAAATGTCCTATAATATCCCAACCTCACTTTAACTGTCCCAATGCCCCAAATCAGTCCAAATCACAACTAAACCAGCAAGAAATGCTCCCAAATTGCTCAAAAAGCAGCCTGAAATGCCCCCCACAATGCCCCAAAATGCTCCAATTCACCTTAAAACCAGCCCAAGACACTCCAAAATATCCTAAAACACACAACCCCGCTTTAACTGCCCCAAACCAATCCACATCACTTCCAAAACAGACAAGAAAGACCCCAAATTGCCCCAAAACTACCAAAATCGCCCCCAAAGCCAACTAAGTTACCCCCAAAATGCTCTGAATCAACTCCAAACCAGCCCAAAACACCCCAAAACATCCCAAGCCCCCCCCAAATCAGACTCCTAGGGTCCCTCTCCCCCATCTCTGGGAGTGCCTCCCCTCAAAAAAACATTGTTTTTCTCCACTTCCTTGTATCTTTTCATCTTTTTGGGTCAAATCCATGGGAAATAAAACAACAAAGGCAGAAGAAAACAATTTCAGGGGCGTTTTGGGGGGCCCCCCCGTCTCAGCGAATGGTTTTGACGGGGCTCTTGAAGTTGCTGGCGGCCTGGAGCTGCAACTGGTATGCCATGGGGTGGATCTTAAAGCCGTAGAGCCTATGAAAAGGAAGCGTCATCAGTAGGTTCCAGAGACAACAACGGACCAGAAATGGATTTTGGGATGCAGGAAAGAAAGGGGGAGGTCTGACCTGGGTACAAACTGGTTGGCGGGGCGCTTGGGGCGATATTCAGGGTGAACCATGAAAAGCATGTGGGGGAAACCGGTGCCGAAATAGGCGCCATCGGTGTGGTGGTGCCGCGAAGACTTGGGGGTGTAGACGTCCATGCATTTGGGGCAATAAAGCTTCACCATTGCCTCCCCGGGGATGTCCGACAGCCCTGGGTGGGCAAAAAGCGGGGGGAAGGGGTTGGGGGTTAAAAAGCTCCCCCAGACGCCCCCCAGTGCCCCTACGTCCCCCCCCCAAGCCCCTCCAGACCCCTAAGAGCCCCCCAGGACCCCCCAAAAGCCTCACTGGCCACATCCAAAGCCCCCCCAGGACCCCCACAAGGCCTCCCCCAAACACCTCATAAACCCCCTCAGACACCCCATAAGCCCCCTTGGTCACTTCCAAAGCCCCTCCAGACCCCCCAAAGCCCCCCAGCCTCCTCCAAAGGCCCCCCTCGGACTCCTCAAAAGCCCCCTCAATCACCTCCAAAGCTCCCCTGGACCCCTATAACCCCCCAGGTACCTCCAAAGTCCCCCAAGACCCCTCCAAAACCCCCCCAGGATCCCAAAAAGCCCCCCAGTGCCCCCCAAAAGCCTCCTCAGTCACCTCCGAAGCTCCCCCAAACCCCCAAAAGCCCCCCCCCAACCCCCTCAAACACCACCACCCCCTCACCAATGGGCAGCATGGGCTGGTTCTCGCAGTAGACGCGGGGACAGTACCCGAAGTCCCCCTGTTGGTATTTTTCCAGCTGGGGGGGGCAGAAATGGATCAGAGGGGGGCCCCAAACCGCGGGAGAAGTCCCGGGAGGGGGTCACGCACCATTTGTGCAATGCCACGGTTGGTGAGGATGTAGCGGGCGTGAATGAGGCCGTAGAGCATCTCGGCCGCCTGCTCGATCAGGTCGCTCTGGTTGGGGTTGTCCTCAAGTTCCTCATCTGGGGGGGGGGCAAAGGGGGGTCAAAACAGAGCCAGAATCCATCCCGAGAGCCCCAACCAACCCAAACCAGCCCCGATCTGGACGGGAATCCACCCAAAACTAGCCCCAAACGCCCCCAGAACCACCCAAAACGTCCCAATCCAAGCAGAATCCACTCAAAACCAGCCCAAAACACCCGAAAGCAGCTCAGAATTCCATAGAAACAACCCCAAATTCACCCAAAACCAGCCTAAAATGTCCTAATCCAGGAAGGAATCCACCTAAAGACAGCCCCAAACACCCCAATCCACACAAAATTCACTCAAAACCAGGCCAAAATGCCCCAATCCAAACAAAATCCACCCAAAATCAGTCCCAACCCCCTGATCCAGGCAGAATCTGCCCCAAACCAGCCCCAAACGCCCCGAGTTCGGAAGGAATCTACTCAAAACCAGCCCAAAGTGCCCCAACCCAGAAAAGAATCAACCCAAAACCAGCTCAAAATGCCCCAATCCAGACAGAATGTATACAAAAACAGCCTCAAATGCTCAAATCCGGGTAGAAACTACCCACAATCAGCCCAAAGTCCCCCAATCCAAGAAAAAAATCCCCCCAAAATTGGTCTCAACTGCCCCAATCCAGGCACAATCTATTCAAAACTACTCCAAAATGCTGTAACGTGGAAAAAAATACATCTATAGCCAACCTAAAATGTTCCAACCCAAATAGGATCCCCCAAAACCCAGTCCAAAATGCCCCAAAACAGCGCAAAATGCCCCAATGCAAACAGGAATCGCCCCTAAAGAGCCTGAGACGCCCCCAGGCAGGCGGGAACATCCCTAAATCCCCCCAAATGCCCTGGCCAGCAGGGAATTCCCCTGAAACCAACCCAAAGTGGCCCAATCCACACAGGAATCCCCCCAAACACCCCCAAAGGAACCCAAAACAGCCTAAAATATCCCAGATTACTTAAAATTGGCCTCAAATCAGCCCAAAGCTCCACAAAAGCAGCCACAAAAGACCCAGAATATCCCAAGAAATCTCTAACAGAGCCAAAAATGGCTCCAAATGCCTCTAACCATCCCCAAACCGCCCGAAAATCGGACCAGAACTGACATCAAAGCTTCTTGGGGGACCCCAGACGCACCCAAACCTTCTCAAATGGCTCCAAATGCCCCTCAAACCTTCTCAGGGGCCCCCAAGATCTTCTCAGGGGGCCCCAAAGGCCCCTAAACACCTCAAAATGCCCTTGATCATCCCCCAAACCCTCTCAGATGTCCCCAAACAACCCCCCTCAAACCTTCTCGGATGGCCCCAAACCTCCCCAAATGCCTCCAAGACCTTCTCAGATGGCCCCATACGCCCCTCAAACCTTCTCGGGGGCCCCAAATGTCCCTAAACACCCCCAAGACCTTCTCACACATCCCCAAACACCTCCAAATGCCCTTGAACACCACCCAAACCCTCTCAGAGGTCCCCGAACGTCCCCAAACACCCCCAAGGCCTTCTCAGATGACCCCAAACCTCCCCAAGCGCTCCCCCAGACCTTCTCAGGGAGCCTCAAACCTCCCCAAACAACCCACACGGCCTCTCAGATGACCCCAAACACCCCCTAAAACTTCTCAGATGCCCCCAAATCCACCAAAACTTGTCAGATGCTCCCTAACAACCGCCAAGCGCCCTGAAGCACCCCCACACCGGGCTCGAGGTCGAGGATCATGTCGAGTGCCTGCCGGTAGTGCGGGACCTGCTCGTTGAGCCCCGTCAAGTTAAACTTGTCCTGGATGTAATCCTCGTCCACCTGCGGCACCCATGGAGACGGGGGGGTCACAAATGGCGGGGGGGAACGGGGCAAACGGGGTGAGGGGAAAGGGGGCAAATGGGGGGAACGGCCCCCACCTCGCAGAAGAATTCGTTGCCGCGGAGACCGCAGAACCAGGAGATCCAGGACACCTCCTCGGAGCTACTCATGGTGCCAGGGGGGCCAGGGGTGACCTGGGGGGGGGTAAACGGGGGAGGGGGACTGACCCCAATGGCCCCATTAGAACTCTCCCAGGACCCCAACAACCCCCCCATGACTCCTTGAAGGCCCCTTCTCAGTCCACCCAAACCCCTCAGGACCCCCCAAAACACTCTTGAACAGCCCCCCCCAAAACCCGCTCCCTGGCACCCCAAGCCCTCCCCAGGCCCCCCCAGGACCCCAAGTCCCCCCACTCAAGGCCCCCAGCACCCCTCAAAAGACCCTTGCGCCCCACCTAACCCCTCCCCAGCACCCCCAGACCCCAACAGCCCCATCAGAGCCCCCACAGGACCCCAATGCCCTCCCCAACCTCTCTGAGACCCCCCAAAAAACCTTTGGGCCCCACCCCCAATCCTTGCTGCTCGGCACCCCCCAACTCCACCCCAGACTCCCCAGGACACCAATGGTCCTATCAGGGCTCCTCCAGACCCTTAAAACAACCCCCCCCAGGACACCATCATCCCCTCCCCCAGACATCCTGAGGACCCCCTCTAATCCCCCCCAAGACCCTAATGTCCCCCCCAAACCACTCCAACGACCCCCCAAAAGACCCTTGACCCCCCCCAATCTCTTCTCAGCCCTTCAATGGCCCCATTAGGACCCCCAAAACTCTTAAAGCCCTCTCCATGCCCTGCTCCCAATACCCCCCCCAAAGCTCTCCCTGCACCCCTCAAACTCTTGAGCCCCCTCTGACCCCCCCCAAATCCTCGGCACCCCACAACCCCTTCCCAGGCCCCTAATACCCCCCCAAGCCCTTTCAAGCCCCCCCACAGCCACCACAATCCCTCCCCAGACCCTTAAGCCCCCCCCTCAGGACCCCAATGCCCCCCCCAAAGCCCTTGAAGCCCCCCCTCAGCCACCTCAAACCCCCCGCACTCCAATGACGCCACCAGCCCCTCAAAAACCCCACAAAACACCCTTGAGCCCCCCCCAGCCCCGCTCCCTGTCACTTCAACTCCTCCCCGGATCCTTAAGCCCTCCCTCAGGACCTCAACGCCCCCTCCAGACCCTTTGAAGCCCCTCCTCAGCCCCCCAACCCTCCCAGGACTCCCAAAAAACCCCTTCAGTCTCCCTCAAACCCTCCCTAGGCCCCCAGGACTCCCCCAGGACGCCCGAGGACCCCTCCGAGACTCCCATGCCCGTCTGTCCCCCCCCTCAGACCCCTCAGCCCTCACCGCTCGCTCAGGGCCCGATCCCGCCCGATCTGCGCATGCGCCGCCGAGGAGCACGATGGGTGCGTGGCCCCGCCCCAACCATGCCCATAGAAGGTAAAACCACGCCCCTTCGTCCAAATCCCCTCCCTTAACCCAAGTCCCTCCCACTCGACCTCAAAACATCACCCACTCAGATTAAGCCACGCCCCCCCGCTTCCGGGGCCGCAGTGCACGCTGGGAGCTGTAGGCTAGGAGGACGCACAGCGCATGCGCACAGTCTTCAGCAGCGGCGCACCCCCATCTGCGCATGCGCTGCCCGCGCCCGCTCTGCTACGCGTCGCCTGCGTCTCTATGGTGAGCGCGGCCCTGACCCACAGCGGGCCTGACCCATAGGGCCGGGCCTGACCCACTGCGGCCCCAGCCTGGCCCCACATCGCCGTCCTGAACTCAGGGCTGCAGCCTTAGCCTTGCCCCATAGATCCACCCCAGGCCCCTGCTCCACTGTCCCATCCCTGCCCCATATCTCTGCCCACATACCTAGCTCTGCCCCACATTCCTGCCCCATAGCCTCATCTCTGCCCCACAGCCCCGCCCCATAGCCCCTTTCCTGCCCTATAGATCCGCCCCGGGCCCGTGCCCCACATCCCAGTATCCCCACAGCTCCGTCTCTGCCCCACAGCCTCATCCTGCCCCATAGATCCACCATGGGCCCCTGCCCCACATCCCAGCAGCCCCACAGCTCCATCTCTGCCGCACATCCCAGAGCCCCACATCCCCATCTCTGCCCAATAGCCCCCAGCCCTGCCCCACATCTCTGCCCCACAACCCCATCCCTGCACCATAGGTCCACCCCGGGCCCCAGCCCCACATTCCCCATCTCTGCCCCACAGTCCCATCTCTGCCCCACATCCCTGCCCCACATCGCCCCACATCTCCCCCCAACCTGTCTCCCTCCAGCGCTGCCCTCCGCCCCCCATCGCCTTCCAGCAGGCTCGGGACCCCGGGGGGGGCTGGGAGAGCGGCCGCCTGCGCCCCACAGCCCCCCCCGACCCCCCACCGGACCCCTCCCCGGTTCCCCCCCCGGACCCCGGCACTGCCGCCCGCAGCTTCTACGAGAGCCTCGTGTGGGAGGGGGGCTCGGAGCCCCCCCCGGAGTGAGTGACCCCCCCAGTTGCCCCCCTTCCCATTTGCTCTTCCCTCCCCATTTACACCCCCTGTTTGCCCCCTCTCCTCCATTTACCCCCTCTCCATTTACCTCTCCTCATTTGCCCCCCCATTCTCAATTGCCCCTCCCCATTGAACCCCCTACTCCCCATCTGCCCCCTCCTCTCCTGTTTGCCCCCCTCACCATCTGCTCCTCCCTATTCGCCCCCTTACCCCTCCCCATCTGCCCCCTCTTTATCTGCCCTCCCCTATTTGCCCCTTTACTTCTTCTCATTTACTTCTCTTTCCACATTTACTGCCTTTTACTCCCTAATTCTGTGGTTTTGTCTCCCTCCGCCTTTATCTTTTCTATTTCTGCCCCCACCCCCCATTTCTGCCCCATTTACCCTCTCTTTTTGCCCCCATTTCTGCCCCCATTTACTTTCTCTCTCTTCTTGCCCCCCCAATTTACCCCCCATTACCGCCTAACTCTCTCTTTTTGTCCCTCCCCCTTTATCCCCCCCCTTTCTGCCCTCGCCCCCCATTTCTGCCCCCATTTACCCCCTCTCTCTTTTTGACCCCCCCCCATTTGCCCCCCCTTACCTCCCTAACTCTCTTTTTTTGCCCCCCACAGCCCCCCCGCCCCCCATTTCTGCCCCACCTGCCGCTCCCCGTTCCGGGACCCCCCCCACCTCCACATCACCTCCACCTCCCACCTTCTGGCCCTGAGGGAGGGGGCGCCCCCCCCCTCGCCCCCCCTCCCCAAATTCCACCTTCCTCCCTCCAATTTGGGGTTCCGGATGCTGCTGCGGGGGGGCTGGGAGGGGGGGGGCCTGGGAAAGGGGGGTCAGGGCACCCCCAACCCCATCCCCACGCGGCTCAAACGCGACCGGGGGGGGTTGGGTTGGGGGGAGGACGGGGGTCCCCCCCGCGTCACCCACTTTGGCCCTGGGGATGTTGGGGCTGTAGCCTGGAACCCCCCCCGGCGGGGAAAAAGGGGGGGGAAAGGGGGTGAAGGGGGAAAACGGGGGGCGGGGGTTCGGGCCCCCCGTTCCGAGGAGGCCGAGAGGATCTGGGAGCGGCGCCTGCGGGCGTATATGAGGGACTGAGGCCCCCCCTGGACCCCCGACCCCCCTCAAACACCCCCATCTCCTCCCTGGGCCCCCCCCAAACACCCCAAACACCCCCAAAATAGCCCCCAGGCCCCCCAACACCCCCCAAAATAGCCCCCAGGCACCCACCAAGCACCCACAAACTCGCTCTGACCCCCCAAAATTCCCCTTGGACCCCCCCAAACTCCCCCAGACCCCCTCAAACTCCTGCAGACCCCCCCAAAGCTCCCTCAGATCTCCTCAGCCCCCCCCTCCCCCCCCCCGCAGACCCCATCAGGACCCCCAAACCCCCCAAACTCATTCTGGGCCCCTCCAGACCCCCACAACCCTCCCCTGATCTTCTCAGACCCCTCCAAACCCACTCCCGGGCACCCCCAAAGTCCCCCCCATGCCCCCCAAACCCTTCCCCGTGCCCCCCCCCCCCCCCACTTCGGACCTCTCCCTGGAGGATTTGGGGTGAAAAACACCATTTCCAGCCCTTCAGTGAGTCTGGGGGGTGGGGCACGGTTGGGTTCCTCTGGGGGAGGACCCTGCCCCACGGCGCTGGGGACCCCAAATGGGGGGTGGGAGAGGCAGATATGGGGCAGCTAGGAGGCAGATATGGGGCAGCTGGGGAGCAGTTGGAGGGCAGATGTGGGGCTGGGGAGCAGCTGAGGGGCAGATATGGGGTGGGGGGCCAGATATGGGGCAGTTGGGGGGCAGTTGTGGGGCAGATATGGGGCAGTGGGTGGGCTGGGGGGTAGATATGGGGCTGGGGGGCACTTGGGGGGGCAGGTATGAGGCAGAGGGGGCAGATGTGGGGCAGATATGGGGCAGTGGGTGGGCTGGGGAGCAGGTATGGAGTGGGGGGGCAGATATGGGGCTGGAGAAGTAGTTGGGGGGAATATATGGGACCATAACCGCTGTGCCCCTCCCCGAGCAGCTTGGACACCCCCCAGGAGCACCGTGGGCCCCCCAAAAGTGCCACGGACCCCCCGGAATCACCTGGGACCCCCCCCGGAGCCACCATGGACCCCCCCAAACTGCCTTGGAGCCCCCCAAAACAGCCATGGA
The DNA here is from genome assembly GCF_017976375.1 of Cuculus canorus. Classification (NCBI taxonomy): domain Eukaryota; kingdom Metazoa; phylum Chordata; class Aves; order Cuculiformes; family Cuculidae; genus Cuculus; species Cuculus canorus. The sequence continues at coordinate 78,980 of NC_071431.1, forward strand.
CCCCACAAAAATGGCTTGTCTCCCCACCCGAATGAGGTTGGACCCCTCCAAAAGACTGTGACCCCCCAAACTGCCTTGGATCCCCCCCAAAACAGCCTTAGATCCCCCCAAAATGGTCTAGCCCCCTCCAAACTGCTGGGGGGCCCCCAAAGAGACTGTGCCCCCCCAAAATCAGCTTGGATGCTCCCCACAAGGACAGTGCACCCCCAAAACACCATGTACCCCCCAAAAGTGCCTTGAAACCCACCCAAAAAGGGCTTGGACGCCCCCCCAAATTCCCTTGCCCCCCCCCCCCCGAAAAGCTGCCTGACTCCCCCCGGCAATAAAACAGAGGCGGGGGGGATTCCCCACCCACCCCCCGACTCTGGGGACCCCCCCCAAAAAAATTCCCCTGGTGCTTGTGGGGCGCTGAGATTCCGGGGTTGGGGGCGGAAGTGGGGGTGGTTTCGCCCTCTCTGGGGTTTCGGGGCCCCACGGTTCCGCTTTTCGGGGGGGGGGCACATCCGCCCCCCCCCCCCCCCCCCCCGGCTGGGCTTTCCTGCCGACGGGTGAAGGGGGGGGCATTGGTTAATGTTAATCAAGGCGTTAACTCTGGAACCTACTGGGGGCCATGGTGGGGGGTTGGGGGCAGGGGAGGTGGCACATTAATGCGTCCGTTAACTCTGGTCCCTAATGAGGACAATGGGGGAGCCGGGGGGTGGGGGGGCAGCGTCTAGGGGGGGCAGCGAGGGGTCAGGGGGAGCGCACACGTGTGTTGGGCACCGTGTGAGGGGGTGGGGTGAGACACACATGTGCAAATGTGTTGGGGGCCAATTGGCGCCTTCGTTAACTCTGGTCCCTATCAAGGGCAATGGGTGAGCCTTATGGGGGAGAGTGTTGGGGGGGGATCATAGGCCAGAGGGTTTGGGGGGGGTTGCACACGCGTGTTGGGTGCTGTGGGATGCGGCACACGCGTGTGCGAGAGTGTTGGGAGGGAGAGCCGTTCCTTACCGCTTCCGTTAACTCTGGTCCCTACTGAGGGCGTCGGCGGCACCACGTGGGGGGGAATCACGCCGGGGGCCCCCCCGGGGGCATCGCAGCTCCGAGGCGTGTCGGGGCGTGTCAGGGCGTGTCGGGAGCCATAAAGGCCAGGGGGGGCCGTCGGCAGCGCAGGACCATGGCCGCCCCCCCGCCCCCCCCACGGCTCCCCCGGGGCCTCGTGGCCGCCGTCACCATCACCATCCTCAGCCTCGGCCTCGGCGGAGCCTCCGCGGCGCTGCGACGCACACGGGAGGTGGGGAGACGCGTCGCCGTGTGGCCGCGTGTCCGTTTGTCCGTGTGTCCGTGTGACTGCGTGTCCATTTGTCTACGTGTCTGTGTGTCCATCTGTCCATGTGTCTGTGTGTCTGTGTGTCCATGCGTCTGTCTGTGTCCGTGTGTCTGCGTATGTGTCTGTTTGCATGTCTGTGTGTCCGTATGTCCGTGTCCCTCCATGTCTCTCTTTTCCCGTGTCTGTGTGTCCGTGCGTGTCCCTGTTATCGCGTCCGTCTGTCCGGGTGTCCCTGCGTCCACACATCTGCTTATCCCCATGTCCGTGTGTCCCCGTGTCACTCCGTCCTCATGTCTGTGTGTCCCTGTGTCAGTCCGTCTGTCTGTCCACATGTCCCCGAGTCCCTTCCTGTGTCTCTGCGTCTCCCGTCTGTCTGTCTGTCCCTGTCCCTGTGTCCATCCATCCAGGCAGTCGCTGGCCCTGTGTCTGTCTGTCCGTCTGTCCGTCCGTCCCCCCCTCACCTGATCCCTGTCTCCCCCCACAGGACCCCACGGAGTCGCCGATGCCGGTGGCACTCGGTGAGTGCACCCCCCCCACTGCGTGCCCCCCAACCCCCATTCCTGGCCCCCACCCCCCATAACCCCCTGTCCCCCCCTTTCCCACCCCAACCCCCATTCTGACCCCCCGTCCCCCCATTCTGCCCCCCCCCCCAGGCGGCCCCCCGGGTCCGGAGCTGCTGCAGGCGCCGCGTGGGGACAAACCGGCCGCTCACGTCGTGGGTGAGAGGGGGGGAACATGGGGGGGGGGGGCTGGGCAATAAGGGGGTGCAGGGGGGCTGGGGGTTGGGGGGTCACAGGGGATTCTGGGGAGGACAGGGGGTTGGGAGGAGGTGTCACAGTGGGGCTGGGGGGGGTCACAGAGTCAGTGGGTGGAAACGGTGCCGTCGTTAGGGCCCAGAGTGAACGAGTGGGTGCCGATCAGCGAGAGCGGAAGCTGCGGTCGTTAGGGCCCAGAGTGAACAGCACCTACAGAGTCAGTGATGGGGAAACTGCAGTCGTTAGGGACGAGAGTGAACCACAATCGTTATGGACCACGGTGAACAAATAACTGCTAAGATGGTGCTGCGAAAGCGTAGTCGTTACAGTCTACGGTGGAGGAGTGCGTATGGAGTCTGGATGGAAGCTGTAGTCGGTAGGAGCCACAGTGAACAACTGCGTATAGAATCACTGACTGAAAACCGCAGCTGTTACGGACCAGAGTGAACGAGTGGGTAGAGAATCAGTGGTTGGAAAGCGTAGACATTAGGGACCAGAGTGAACACGTGGGTTCAGAGTGAGTGAGTGGAAACTGCCATCAGTAGGGTCCAGAGAGAACGACTGAGTACAGAGCAGTGAGAGTGGAAACTGCAGTCATTAGGGGTCAGAGTGAACAAACTGATATAGAGCAGTGAGAGTAAAAACCACACAGTCGTTAGGGCTCAGAGTGAATGAGCTGATATAGAGCCACCATTAGGACCCCAACCGAGGCCGGGGGGACTTCGGGGCCCCCTCTGACCCCCCTCATCCCCCCTGCAGCCTCGTCGTCGTCATCGCCGGGCTCGCTCGTGTGGGACGACCGCGTGGCGCCGTCGGTGGTGCGGAACGGAGTGCGGCTGCGTGGGAACCGTCTGGTGGTGCCGCGCGACGGCCTCTACTTCGTCTACGCCGCCGCCGCCTTCCATGGCGGGCGCTGCCCCCCCCGCGCCCCCCCCACACCCCCCCTTCGCCTCTCGGTCTCCCGCTTCTCACAGGAATACCCCCGTGACGTCCCCCTGCTCAGCGCCGTCCGCTCCGTCTGCCCCGGAGCGCGGCCACGGCGGCGGCGCCGCCGCGATGAGGAGGAGGAGGACGAAGGGCGGCAGCTCTGGTTCGAGTCCCTCTACCAAGGCGCCGTCTTCCAGCTGCGCCGCGGCGACCAGCTGGCGGCCACCACCACGTCCGGGCGCTTCCTCGACCTCCACGGCGGCGGGCAGGCCTATTTCGGGGTGGTGGGGGTGGATTGAGGGGGGTGGGAGGGGAAGGGGAGGCGGGAGGGACCAGAGGGAACGGGGACAGAGAGTGGGGAAAGGGGTTGGGGGGGGGGAAGGGGTCGTCAGTAGGGACCAGAGTGAACAGGCACAGAGAGTGGCGGGAGGTGACAGATCATCAGCAGGGACCAGAATGAACAAAAAAAAACGCTTGTCAGCGGCGGTTTGAGATGGGGATCATCAGTAGGGACAGGAGTGAACAGGCACAGAGACTGTGAAGGGGGCCAGGCAGGGCTGAAGCGGTGGGGGGGCCATTATTAGGGCCCAGAGTGAACAAGTGGGTGCAGAGCCAGTGAGTGGAAACCGTGCTGTCATTAGGGCCCAGAGTGAACGAGTGGGTGCAGAGCCAGTGAGTGGAAACTGTGCTGTCATTAGGGCCCAGAGTGAACAAGTGGGTGCAGAGCCAGTGAGTGGAAACCGTGCTGTCATTAGGGCCCAGAGTGAACGAGTGGGTGCAGAGCCAGTGAGTGGAAACTGTGCAGTCATTAGGGCCCAGAGTGAACGAGTGGGTGCAGAGCAGTGAAAGCAGAAACTGTGTCACCATTAGGGCCCAGAGTGAACGCGGTGGGGGGGGGGGGAGTATTTATTGTTCTATTTATGTATTTATGGGGCGCGGCCGGGCCGCGTCGTAACTTATAAACCAGAAACGGAGAACTGACAGTTTGGGTCGTTTTGGGTCATTTTCTGGGGTTTTGGGGGGATTGTGGGAGGATTTCGGCCCCTTTCCAACCCCAAAGCAGGGGCCCAGGTGCCTCCCCCTGCCCCATAGCGACCCCCAACCAACCCCCTGCCCCATAGCGACCCCCAACCAACCCCCCTGCCCCATAGCGACCCCCAACCATCCCCCCTGCCCCATAGCGACCCCCAACCAACTCCCCTGCCCCATAGCAACGCCCCCCATCCCGTAGTGGGCCCCACATGTGGGTCAGGGCGGTGGGTGATGCCGGGAAAGGGCCGGATGTTGAGCGGGGGGACGACAAACCCAATCCCAGTCCCTCCCAGTGCCCCCATTTCACCCCCAGTCCCTCCCAGTGCCCCCCCAGTCCCTCGCTGCCCGCGTTGCCATGGGGACGGGACGGGTCCCGGTTGCCCCGGCGGAGGCGCCGGTTGCCATGTCAACCACGGCCTCCCGTTGCCATTGCTGATGGGGGGGGGTGTGTGTGGTGCGTGGTTGTCATGGCGACGAGGAGCCGGGAGGGGGCGGAGCCCCGCCAATTCCCGCCCCCTTCGCCGTGACGTCACCGGGGGGCGGAACGCGCCAAACGCGCGCCTTGTTTGGGGGGAGTGAGGGAGGGGTCCCCCTAGTGACCCCCCAGGACCCCATTTGCCATCAGGGACCCCAAACTCCCCCCCCCCCCCAATTCCCTTCCCCCCAACCATCTCGTTCCCCCCTCTATTCTCCCACAATTGCTCTTAACTACCCCCCGTTCCCCCCCCAATTCCCTCCCCGGACACCCAAATTGCCCCCAGAGCCTTCCCCCCCCAATTCTCCCTCCAGGATCCCCCAATTGCCCCAAATACCCCCAGCCCCCCAATTCCCCCCAGAGCCCCCCCAAATGCTCCCAGTTCCCCCCCAATTCCCTCCCAGGACCCCTCAATACCCCCTATTCCAACGCAATTCCCCCCCCCCGGACCCCGCAACTGCCCCCAGAGCCCCTACCCCACAATTCTCCCCTCAGGACGCCCCAACCCTCCAATTCCTCCCCAGGACACCCCAATTGCCAGCAGAGCCCTCCCAATACCCCCATTTGCCACCCAGTTTCCGTCCAGGACCCCCAACCCTCCCCCATTTCCCCCCCAATTGTCCCCAGAGCCCCCCCAATACCCCCAGTTCCCACCCAATTCCCCCCCGGACCCCCCAATTCACCCCTCAGTTTTCCCCCCCCCGGGGTCTTGCAATGGTCTCGCCCAGGCGGGAGGGGGCGTGGCCTCGCCTCGTCGCCCCAATGAGCGCGCGGCCCCGCCCTCTCCGCGCATGCGCATTGCGCGCGGACGGCCGTTAGCGGGGCGGGAGAAAAAAGGGAGGGGGGGCGGGGGGGGGCATCCCGTAATCCGCCTCCATCCGCTCCCCGGCATCCCGATCCGCGCCCGCCGCAGCCCCGCCCGGTGAGAGCGGAGCCCGCCCGAGGCGGCCGGGTGGGTATCGAGGCGGCGGGAGGGCTCGGAGCGGCGCGGGGGGGCGCTCCGCCTCCGTCCCCGCCCCCCGGCGCGGGCCCCGCCGCCATCTTGGCGCGGCCTGGCCGGCGGCGCTGACCCCGCTGGCCCAGCAGGGGCGGCCCGGGCCGATGCAGCGCGATGAGCGATCGCCCGGCGGCCAGGGGCAGGGAGGGACGGCGCTACGCCTGCCTCAGCCTCTGTGAGAGCTACCGTGGGCGGGCGCTGGAGGCTCCGCGGCCCGCAGGTGAGGGGTGGCGGCTGAGGATATTGGGGGACTCGGGAGGTGGGGATATGGAGAGGGTGTGGGGGTTGGTGTGAGATGTGGGGGGTTGTGGGCTTACGAGGGTGTAGGGTGTCTTGGGGGGAGGTAGTATGGGGGTACCTGGGGAGGAGCTGAGAATATTGGGGGGCTGGGGGCGACTTGGGGGGCTGAGGATATTGGGGGGACTGTGGGTTTGGGGAGATGGGGAGTGTGGAGGGATTTGGTGTGAGATGTGGGGGGCTGTGGGGTTACGAGGATGTAGGGTTTCTTGGTGGGAGGGTGGTAGAAGGGTACCTGGGGGGGCTTGAAGGTATTGGGGGGCTGAGAATATTGGGGGGACTTGGAGGGCGGGGATATTGAGAGGGTGCGGGGGATTGGTGTGAGATGTGGGGGCTGTGGACTTATGAGAGTGTAGGGTGTCTTGGGGGAGGTAGTATGGGGGTACCTGGGGGAGAGCTGAGGATACTGGGGGGACTTGGGGGGCTAGGGGAGGGACTTGGGGGGCTGAGGATACTGGGGGGACTGGGGGCTTGGGGAGGTGAGTGTGGAGGGATTTGGTGTGAGATGTGGGGGGCCGTGGGGCTACGAAGGGTGGGTTGAGGGTGTAGAGTGTTTTGGGGGGAGGGTTGTGTGAGGGTACTTGGGGGGTTGAGGGTATGGGGGGGCTTGGGGAGGTGGGGAGTATGGAGAGATTTGGTGTGAGATGTGGGGGGCCGTGGGGTTACGAGGGTGTGGGGTGTTTTGGGGGGAGGGTAGTATGGGCGTAACTGGGGGGGCTGAGGATGTTGAGGGGACTTCGGGGACGCTTAGGAGTACGGAGCTATGGGGGGATATGGGGGTATGGGGGGAACTTGGAGGCTGGGTTTGTGTGGGGGGATTTGGTGTGAGATGTGGGGGGTTATGAGGGGCCAGGGGGCTGCGGGGGTGTAGGGTGTTTTGGGGGAGAGTGTTATGGGGGCACTTGGGGGGCTGAAGATATTGGGGCATGGGGGAGTGGGGGAGCAGGAATATGGGTGGTGTGGGGAAATGGGGTTTGGGGGTATAGGGGAAGTTGGGGGGTTGAGGGGCGTTACGGGTGTGGAGATGTGGGGGAACATAAGAGTGTGGTGGGAACTGGGGGGCCTGGAGGGGCGTTTAGGGGTCTGGAGCGTGAGGGGGATATGGGAGTTTGGGGGTTTGGGTATATGGGGGGTGTGAGGGGGATTGGTGTGAGATAGGGGGGATTGAGGATATTGGGGAGACTTGGGGGGTGTGGGTATATGGGGGTGGGGGTGTAAGAGAGTTTGGGGGCTGAGGGGCATTAGGGGCGTGGAGGCCTGGGGGGGGGCACAGGAGTATGGGGGGGCTGCAGACTGTTAGGGGACACTTAGGGATTTGCAGGTGTGTGCAGCAAATGGGAGTGTGAGGGGACTTGGGGGGCTGGGTGTGGGGGGGCAGGGGGTGTTGAGGAGCTCAGAGTATGGCGGATGGGGGGGCACATGGCTGCTCCCCCGATTTACCTGCAAACCCCCCCCCCTTAACCCATTGTTCCCCAGTCAGCACCAGTGACGCTATTCTCCTACTGAGGTGTGGGGGGAGGGTGGGAAGGTTTGGGGGCGCTGCAGTGAGATCCGGGGGGGCTTCCCTGACCCCCCTTTCCCCCTGCCAGCCGCCCCCCGCCATGGGCTGCAGAGCCTGGGCAAAGTGGCCGTGCGGCGCATGCCCCCCCCCGCGCACCTGCCCAGCCTGAAGGCCGAGAACCGCGGCAACGACCCCAACGTCGCCCTCGTACCCCGCGACGGCTCGGGATGGGCCAGCAGGCAGGAGCCCCCCGAGTCCCGCAGGTGACCCCTGGGGGGGCTGGGGGGCCACGGAGACCCCTAAGTGCCTTTAGGGGGGCCACGGAGACCGCCAGCGGGGTTGGTGTGGGCCACAGAGACCCCCCAAGTGGGTCTGGGGGCGCCACAGAGACCCCCCAAGTGGGTCTGGGGGAGCCATGGAGCCCCCCTAAGTGGGTTGGGCCATGGAATCCCACGGAGGGAGTGGGGGGGGCTTGGAGAGCTCCCCGAGTCCCGTTGATGGGATTGGGGGGGCCATAGTGGCCGCCAAGGATTGTGGGGTCATGGAGTCCCCTCAGGTGAATCTGGGGGGGTCTGTGGGAGCTTACCGAGTCCCACAGGTGGTGAGTCTGAGGGAGCCACAGAGACCTCCAAGTGGGTTTGCGGGGACTGTGGAGCCCCCCAAGACCCATAGAGGGGTTCAGGAGGGGCCGTGGAGCTGATCAAGTGCATTGTGGGGGGTCTGTGGCGTCCCCCAAGTCCCATAGATGGGTTTGGGGGGGGTCATGGAGCCACGAAGTGCATTTGTGGGGAATGGGAGCCGCTCAGGTGGGTTTGGGGTGTTGGAGGAGGGTTGAGGTGCAAGGGGATGTGTGTCCCTGCTGCCCCCCCCAACATCCTCCCCCCCTCGTTTCCAGTTCCGACTCCTCAGCTCCTCCCCCGCCGCAGTCGCCGTCGCCGCCGGATTCGCAGAGCTGTGCCGCGGCTGGCACCCCGAAACCCCCGGAGGTGGGACCCCCCGAGCCTCCCTGTGCTGCTCCACCTCCCGCTTGCACCCCAAAACCTCTCTGGGACCGCCCCCAAACCTCCCTGTGCTAGTGCACCTACCACTCGCACCCCAAAACCCTCAGCTGTAAACTCCCCAAACCTTCTCTTGGTGTCCCCAAAACCTCCTTGTGTTTCAGAACCTTTTTATGTTCCCCACTTGCACCTCCCTGCACCCCAAAATTTCTCTTTGATTCTTGGAATCTCTCTGAGCCCCCCCCAACCACCCGTCTTGCTTTGCTCCCCCCTTGCGCCCCGAAACCCCCGGGTGCAGGGACCCCAAATTGCCTTGGATCCCCCAAAATCCTCGTGTCCTCTGCTTGCACACCTCCTGCCCCCCAAAGTCTCTTTGTGCCCCCAACTCCCTTCCTATACCCTAAAACCTTTTTGTGGCGTGCCAAAAACTTTCCTGTGCTGCTTTCACCTTGCTTTAAACCCCAAAATCTTCCTGTGCACCCCAAAACCTTCCTGTGCTGCACCTGCTTCCGACACCCCAGAACCTTCTACACTCTGCAATCTTCTTTGAACCCCCTTTTATAAACCTTGTGTCCCCAATCTTACACCTTAGCACCCCCTTTTTCTAACCTACCTTTTTGCCCCCCCCAGACCCCCCCCGCCCCCCCCCGCCGGGGCAAAGTCGTGGGCGCAGGCCAGTGGTTCCCACGCCGATGGTGAGACACACCCCCCATCCCGGGATGTGGGGACCCCCTCACCACCCCCCGAACCCTCCGGGTTTTGGGGCCCACTGGGGGGGTTGGCACCTACCCCGGGGTTTTGGGGTTCCTCAAGCCCCCCCTCCCTGGGCTTTTGGGGCCCACAGTTTTCATCTCTGGGCTCTTGGGGGTTCCCTTAATCCCCATTCCTGGGGTTTTTGCCCTCAAATTTTGGGGTCCTCGATCCCTCTCCCTGAGGTTTTGGGGTTCCCTGGGTCCCTGATTCCTGATATTTACCGCACAAGGGGTTTTGGGTTACCCTTTTTTTCTCTTTCTGAGATTTTGGGATTTTCTCTGTGTTTTAGGGATTTTGTGCGCCCCCTCCCCCGGTTTTTGGGTCGCCCAAACTGCCTCCCTGAGATTTTGGGGTCCCCTGTGCCCCCCATCCCTGGGATTCCCCCCCCCTCCCCCCAGGTTTTGGGGTCACCTCTTCTCGTCTCTGGGGTTTTGGGGGCTGCCCGATCCTCATTTGTGGGGGGTTTGGGCCCCTTCTTGGGTTTTGGGGCTCCCTGATCTCTACCCTTGAGTTTCTGGGGACCCCCCTGGGTTTTGGGGCCCTCCTGACACGACCACGCAGGCGCACGGGGCCCGATCCTGCCGGCGCGCTTCTCGCGGGAGGAGTTTCCCAGCCTGCCGGCGGCCGGCGAGGCGGAGAGGGGCGGCCGCGAGCGGGACGGTGCCGACGCGTCGTCTGGGCCCGCACCGAGCCCCCGCCCCCACGGTGAGCCCCAAATTCTGCTCTGAACCCCCAAATCCTGACCCTGAACCCCAAAATCTTGTTCTTGAGCCTCAAAAATTTTCCTCTGAGTCCGAAAATCCACCCTCAATGTCCCACCCCGTGAGCGGAACTGTGGAACGCATCGCCTTGGCCCACACCCCCACGCTTGGCCCCAAATCCTGCCATGAACCCCAAAATCCTGCTTCTGAGCCCCCAAATCCTGCCTCTGAATTCCAAAATCCAGCCCTGAACCCCGAAACCCACCCCAGACGTTGCACCGTGCAAGTGAAATGGTGCCAGTGCATTATCTGGTCTGGGCCCGCACCAAGCCCCCCCCATGGTGAGCCCCAAATCCTGCCCCTGAACCCCAAAACCCACCCCTAAGCCTCCAACTCCTGCTCCTGAGCCCCAGAAACCTGCTTCTGAGTCCCAAAGTCCAGCTCTGAACCCCAAAACCCACCCAGAACATCCTACCACGCAAGTAGGGACTGTGCTGATGCATCGTCTGGGCTTGCACCAAGCTAGTGTCCCCACAGTGAGCCCCAAAATCCTGCCCCTGAGCCCCAAAATCTGTCTCGGCCCTCAAATCCACCCCTGAACCGCCCATCCTACGATGAGACAGTGCTGACGCGTTGTCTGGGCGCGCACTGAGCCCCCGCCCCTGCTGTGAGACCCAAAATTCTGCCTCTGAACCCCAAAATCCTGTGTCTGAACCTCAAAATCCTGCTTCTGAGGCTCCAAATCCTGCCTCTGAGTCCCAAAATCCAGCCCTGAACGTCCTGCCCCGTGAGTGGGACGGTGCTGATGTGTTGTCTAGGCTCGCATTGAGCCCCGGCCCCCATGGGGAGACCCAAAATCCCACCTCTGAACCCCGAAATCCACCCCTGAACCCCAAAATCTGCCCCTGAACCCCGAGGTCCTGCCTCTGAACCCCAAAATGCCTCCCTGAGCCCCAAAACCTGCCCCTGATCCCGTCAGCACCCCACTCTGCGAGCGGGACAGAGCTGATGCGTTGTCTGGGTACGCACTGAGCCCCCCCGCCTCTACGATGAGACCCCAGAATCTCATCCCTGAACCCCAAAATCCAGCTCCTGAGTCCCCAAAGCTGCTTCTACATCACCAAATCTTATCCCTGAGCCCCAAAACCTGGTCCTGAACACCCCACCCTGCGAGTGGGGCGGTGCCGGCGTGTTGTCTGGGTCTGCACAGAGGCCGCGTTGTCACTGTGGGACCCTGAAATGCTCCTGAACCCCAAAATCTTGTCCCTGATCCCCCAAATCCACTCCTGAGCCCAAAAATCCTGTCTCTGAGTCCCAGAATTCACCCCAGAGCCCCCAGATCCTGTCCTCGAGCCTCCCGTGCGAGCAGGACAGAGCTGGTGTGTCGTTTGAGTTCCCACCGAGTAAATGTACTCATGGAGACACATAAAGCTTTCCTCAGACCCCCCAAATCCTGCGTCTGAGCCCCAAAACCTATCCCTAAACCCCAAATTCCACACCTAAATCGTAAAAGTTGACCCTGAGCCCCTCAAAACCCCGGTCTGTGAGTGGGACGGTGCCAAAGAGTTCACACCGAGCTCTGGTTTTTGCTGGGTGACCGCAAAATCCATTCTTTGAGTCCCAGAATTCTGTGACTGAACCCCAAATCCTCTCCTTGAATCCCCAAGCCCACCCTGAACCCCCAAAGCTCGGATGCAGGAGCAGGACAGAGCCGATGCGTTGTCTCTTGAACCTCAAAACCTACCCCTGAACCCCAAAACCTGCACCAAGCACCTAAAAACCGCACCCTGTGATGGAGGCGGTGCTGAAATGTCACTTGTGGTTGCACCAAACTCCCTGTTCTCATGGGGACACCCCAAAATCCACCCGTGAACCCCAAAATTCTGTCTCTGAATCCCGAAATCCATCCCTGAAACCCAAAGCCTGCCCATACGAACCTTGAAACCCCCACTGTGCGATCAGGACGGTGTTGACGCGTTGTCTGGGTTCACACTGAGCCCCCGCTCTCATGGGGAGATCTCAGACTCCTGTTTCTGAACCCCAAAACCTGCCCAGACTCCCCCAGTGCCCCACTAGGACCACCCAAACCCCCCGATGCTTCCCTAGAGCCCCCCCAGATCCCCTTTAGGATGCCTTCGAGCCACCCTGAACCCCCCCAGACCCCCATTAGCATTCCCTGGACCTCCCTGAGCCCCCCCCCCCCCCCCAAAGTCCACATTAGCATCACCTGGCCCCCCCTAGACCTCCCCGAAACCCCATTAGCGTTTTTTGGATCCCTTTTGTGCCCTGCTAGGACCCGACCGCCTTGATCCCCTCCCTGTTCCCCATTGGAGCCCCCCCAGACCCCCCCCCATTGCCCATTAGAGACCCCCAGCTCCCCCAATGCCCTGTCCATGCCCCCCAAGACCCCCCCATTCCCCATTAGAGTCCCCCCCAGGCCCCTGTAGACCTTCCCAGTGTTCCATTAGGACCCCCCCCCAACCCCATTAGGATTCCCTGGACCCCCCTCATTCCCCATTAGAGCCCCCCCAGACCCCCCAGTGTCCCATCCAAGCCCCTGAGATCCCTGCTCGCGCTTCCCCCCAGTTGCCCATTAGGGTCCTCCAGATCCCCCCAATATCCCGTTCGAGCCCCCCCAGACCTCGCCCCCCCCCCATGTCTGCAGGTGGGGGCTGGCGGGATGGGCGTGCAGCGGAGGAGTCGCCGCCCGAGCCGGGGGGGCCGCAGCCTGCCGGGCCCCCCCCATTCCCCCCGTACCGCGGGATGGTGCCGCCCTTCGTGAGTATCAGATTGGGGGGGACACATCCCTCGATTTGGAGGCAGCCCCCCTCACTGTGACCACCCCCACAGATGTACCCGCCGTATCTGCCGTTCCCCCCATACCCTCAGGGCTCGCACCGCGGCCCCGACCCCCAGAGGTGAGAAATGGGGGGAGAAAAATCATGAGGGGGCATTTCGGGGTGCCCTTAGAGGGCGGTTTTGGGGCTCTCTTGCCCCTCCCAGGGGCTGGAATTGGGGAGAGGGGTAGTTTTGGGGTCTTTTTCTGTGCTCTCCTAGGGCTGAAGAGGGGCAGTTTTTGGGTTCTTCTGCCGCCCCGGGGGTGACAAGGGGTGGTTTTGGGGTCCCGGCCCCCCCCAGGTGTGAAAAATGGGGGACCGGGGTGAAGAATGGGGGAGGTGGGGTAGTTTTAGGGTTCTGTTGGTTCTTTCTGGGGTGAGAAACGGGAGGTGCGGTGCATTTTGAAGTTCTCTCGGGGGTGAGGAGGGGTGGTTTGGGGATGCCCCCCGCCACGGTGTGAGAAATATGGGGGGGAGGTTTGGGGTCTTGTTTCTTTCCCTAGAGGTGAGAAATGGGGGCGTTGGGTGTGTTTGGGGTCCCCCCCCGAGCTGCTTTGGGGCGCATTTGGATTTGGAGGCCCCCCTGTCCCCCCAGGCTGCCGCGGCCCCGTGGGCCTCAGCCCCCCATGCGTGGGGCCGCCCCCCCCGCGCGCCCCCCGGTCCTGAAACAGGACGAGCTGCGCGAGTTCGATGAGCTCGACCAGGAGAACGACGAGGGATGGGCTGGTACGGGGGGCTGGGGCGAAATGGGGGGGTCCCGGGGGGAACCGGGGGCTTTTGGCGGGGCCTAGGGGAGGATTTGGAGGGATCTGGGGGGTCCCGGAAGGAATTGAGGGGATTTGAGGGGATCCCAGGGAGAATTGGGTGGATTTGGGGGGGACCTAGGGGGAATTTGGGGGCTTCCTACAGAGGAATTGGGGGGCTGGGGGGGCCTAGTGGGGATTTGGGGGGGTCCCAGGGGGGAACTGAGGGTGGATTGTGGGGGTCCTAGAGAGCAATTGGAGGTCTGAGGGAGTCTAGAGGGGAGATTTAGGGAGGTGCCGGGGGGAACTGGGGGGGATTTGGGGGGCTGGGGGGGTCCCAGAGGGGAACTGGGAGTTGGGGCTTCCCAGAGGGGAATTTGGGGGGAGCTTGGGGGGGGGAATTGGGGAGCTGGGGGTGTTGTACAGAGGAATTTGGGGTGTTTAAGAGGTTTTGGGGTATTTGGGGAGAGGTTTGGGGGAACCCAGAGGGTAACGGGGTGATGTTGGGGGGCTGGGGAGGCTCTGGGTGGCAATTGGGGTTCCGAGGGGACTGTTTCGGGGTCCCGGGGGGGCGGTGCTGACCCCCCCCCTGCAGGGGCGCAGGAGGAGGTCGATTACACCGAGAAACTCAAGTTCAGTGACGAAGAGGATGGAAGGGACGAAGAGGAGGAGGAGGAGGGAGGAGGGTGAGTGGCGACCCCTCCAGGGACCCCTAAACCCCTCAGTGACTCCCAACACCCCCCCCAGGGACCCCCAACTCCCCCAAGATCCCCTCAAACCCCCGCAGTGATCCCTAGAATTGCCCAAGAGCCCCCCCCAAACCCCCCAGGGACCCCCCTAAACCCTCTCAAGTGACCCTGAGCGCCCCCCCCCCCCCCCCGTGACCCCCTAAACCCCCAGTGACTCCCCCCAAACCTCCCAGGTGACTCTTTCCCTCTGGGACACCCCAAATCCCTCCAACCCCCCCCCCCCAGGGACCCCTAACCCACCCCAGCGCCATGGGGCACCCCTTTTCCCCCTCACCCCACAGCGCTGTGGGATGCCCCTTAACTCCTTTTCCCGCTCCAGGCAGGAGAAGCCGCCGTCGCCCCCCCCGGAGGCCCCCCCGCCCCCCAAGGAGGAGACTCCGCCCCCCAAGTCCTGCCCCACAGAGGGGTCTAAGGAGCCGCCGTCGCCCCCCCCGGGCCCCCAACCGCGGCCACCGCCCCCCCCGCCACCCCCCAACCGCGGCAGCTGGGCCCAACCCAATGACCTCCCGGTGAGTCCGCGCCGTGGGGCAGCCGTGGGGCAGGAGGGAACGGAGGGGAGCCATGGGCCTGCCATGGGGCAGGAGAGAGAATAGGGGGCAGCTGTGGGGCGGGAAAGGGAATGGGGGTTGTTGCGGGGCTTATGTGGGGCAGGAGGGAACAGGGGGGCACCGTGGGGCTGCTGTGGGGCAGAAGAGGCGCTAAGGGGGGGCACCAATCCCGCTCAGCGCCAGCAGCAGTGGTTGCCAACGCATCCCCTGCACCGCGTCCCTGAGCCGTGGGTCTCGGCGCTATGGGGCAGCCCCCAAGCTCTTTTCGCACGCAGGACGAGGACGAGGCGTGGCGGGCGCGCCGGCGGCAGTCGTGCTCGGCGCTGTCGGCGGCCGTGGCACGGGCACGGCGTCGCCGCGAGGCCGAGGAGCGCCGCATGCAGGAGCAGCGCCGCGCCGCCTGCGCCGAGAAGCTCAAGCGTCTGGACGAACGCTGTGGGGCCCGGAGCGCCCCCCCCGCGCCCCCCGAACCCCCCCCGGCCCCACCGCGCCCCGAGGGGGACGTCCCCACCACCCCCAGCCCCACCGGTAAGGAGGCGCCCCACAGATTGGGGCATGTGGGGGCTCGGGGGGCTGCACGCTGGTGTGGGGGAGGATGAGAAGTTGTGGGGCTGCCCCATGGATTGGGGCTGCTTCATTGGTGGGGAGTGTGTGGACTTGGGGGGCTGCCCCATAGTGGGTCTGGGACTGCTAGAATGGGGGGGCGTTGTTCTGTGGCGCTGAGACCCCCATAATACGGGAGTGGTTGCTCTGGGGCTGGGACCCCCGGAGTTGGGGGGTCATTCTGTGGGGCTGCCCCATAGCAGAGCCGGGACCCTCGGAGTTGGGGGGGTCATTCTGTGGGGCTGCCCCATAGCGGGATTAGGACTATCAGAATCGAGGAGGGGGTCATTGCGTAGGGCTGAGACCCCCAGAACGGGGGCGGCGAGGGTCTCTCTATGGGACTGCCCCATAGCGTATTCCTCCCTTGCCCCACAGCGGAGCCGCCGCCAGCCCCCCCCGAGGCACCTCCGACCACCCCCGAGGAGCCGCCGCCCCCTCCCGCCCCCCCGGCCCCCCCCAAAGTGGAGCCCAAGGGGGAGGGGGGGGTGCCCCCAGCCCGGCCCCCCCCGGCCCAGCCCCCCCCGTACCCCAAGTACCAGAAGTCGCTGCCCCCCCGGTTCCAGCGCCAGCAGCAGGTGGGGGGCAAAGGGGAATCTGGGGGGGGGAATTCGGGGTCCTGAGGGGCAAATGGGGGTCCGGGAGGAGGAATAGGGGGGCTGGAGGGGTTTAAGGGTCCTGGAGGGCAATTGGGGGGGGTGGTGGTGGGAATTGAGGGGCTGAGGGGGGGTAATGGGGGATTGGGGGGGAGGGAATTGGGGGTTGTTTGGAGTCTGGGTGGGTTGGGGAGGCTCTGGGGGCAACTGGGTGGGGGGGAGGAATTGGAGGGTCCAAACTGAGTGGTTTGGGGGGGTTTAGTGGTCCTGGGGGGCAATTGAGGGGGTTTCGGGGTGATTGGGAGCTCTCGGGGGCTATTTAGAGGTCCTGGGGGGCAATTGTGATCGGGGGGATGTCTGTGGGGGTAATTGTCTCCCTTCCTCCCCCCCCCAGGAGCAGCTCCTGAAGCAGCAGCAGCAGCAATGGCAGCAGTTGGGGCCCCCCCCCCGCGCCCCCCCAGAACCCCCCCAGCCTGGCGGCTCTGGGTCCGGGGGGGCCGCCCCCTCCGCCGCCGCCCCCCCCCCGCGGCTGGGCCCCCCCCCAAGGGGTTGTTTGGGGCGCTGGGGCGGGCCCCCCCCCCTGCCCCAGATGGGCTTCGACCCCCGCTGGATGCTGATCCCCCCCTACCTCGACCCCCGCGTTCTGCCCCCCCGCGGGCACCTCGACTTCTACCCCCCCGGCGTGCACCCCTCTGGTAAGGGGATGCCCCATAGCAGGGGGGATTCAGCCCCATAGCCGGGGGGGCTGTGGATCCATAATGTGGGGGGCTCAGCCCCATAGTGTGGGGTGGGGGGACTCTGGACCCATAGCAGGGTGTGTTCAGTCCCATAGCGTTGTGAGGGAGGGGGCTGGATCCATAGGGGGTATTGGGGCTCCCCCCACTGTGCCCCCCATTTCCCCCCCTTTTTCCCGCTGTTTTTTGTACTATTCCCACCATTTTGTCCCTGTTGTGATTCCCTTTCCCCCCTCCTCGTTTACTCCCTCATCCCCTCATTTACTCCCCCGAACCTCTCTTCGCCTCCCCAACCCCGTATTTGTCTCATCACCTCTCCATTTGCCGCCCCAAACCCCTATTATTTGCCCCCCAAGATGGCTTTGTCCCCACACTCTTCATTTTGCCCCCATCCTCCATCTTTTCCCCCCCCATTTTCCCCCCTCTCAATTTGCTCCTCCCCCGCATTTGCCCCCTGTAGCTTCGTCTCCCGGTTTATCCTCTACCCCCCCATTTAACCCCCCCACTCCCCCCATTTTGCCCCCGTTCTCCCCGTTTGCCCCCCTCTAATTACCCCCCCCAATTGCCCCCCTCTAATTACCCCCCCAATTGCCCCCCCAGGGCTGCTGCGGGAGCGCTCGGACAGTGGAGGTTCCTCCTCGGAGCCGTTCGAGCGCCCCCCCCCGCTGCTGCGGGACCGCGGGACCCCCCCAGGGGGGGGGGAGCGACCCCCCCAAACTGCCCTGGGCGGGGGGCAGCGACGCCACCTTCGCCCCCCCCGAACCCCGGGGGCTGCCGGCCCCCCCGCGGCCCCCCCCGGGCGACGACGACAAAGGGCTCAGGTGAGGGGGTGGGCAAAGGTTTGGAGGGTCCTGAAGGGTAAAATGGGGGGGGCAGAGGGGGTTTGGAGGATCCTGCTGCCCCCAAAGGATAAAACGGGGGGGGTTGGGGGGTTAGGGGTCTCTGTCCCCTTCCCAGGGTGAAAAGGAGGAGGGGGGCGTTTGGGGGGGGGTGCAAGGAGATTTAGCGTAGTCTCGGCCGCCAGTTGGAGGGTGAAATGGGGGAGACACAGGGGTTTGGGGGGGCTGTTCGGGGGGGGCGGCTTGGCAACTCCCAAGATGAAAACGGGGGGCTGAGTGGGTTTAGGGAGTGGTGGTCCTCCCCAAAAAGGTAAAACGGGGGGGGGGGGGGGCAGAGGGTTTTGAGGTTCCCCAGGCCCCTCCTGACTCCCCCATTTCCCCCCACCCCCCAGGAGCGAGACCCCCCCCGTTCGCCTGCGGGACGCGCCGCCGCCCCCCCCCTTCGCCGCGGCCTTCCCCCCCCCCTTCGCCGAGAACGTCGGGGGGACTGCCCCCCCCACCCCCCCTCCAGCGCTTCCCGCCTCCTCCCAGCGAGGAGCCCCCCCAATCCCGCCCCCCTTGGCCCCCCCACCCCGACCCCCTCTCCCCCGGCCGCTGCGCCCCCCCCCGAGCCGCCCCCTCCCGCCAGCAGCCCTCCCCTCAAGAAGGTGGCGCTCCCCCCTCCAGAGCCCCCCCAGCCCCCCAAGGAGGGGGGGGCGCCCTTGGTGGGGGGATCGGCAGTGGGGGGGCCCCCGAAGGAGGACCCGGGGGGGTCCGGCTCGCGGCGCCCCCCCCGCTCCGACTCCCACAAACCCCGCGGGGGGGGTGCCCGCACGGAGACCCGCTGGGGCCCCCGCCCCCCCCGCCGCGGCCCCCCGCACGGCGAGGACCCCCGCCCCGAAAAGCCCCCCCCGCGCCGCGCCGGCCCCATCAAGAAACCGCCGCCCCCCAAAGAAGAACCCGGAGGGGGGAGTGCGCCCCCGGAGGAGACCCCCCCTGCCCCCAGGGACCCCCCCAAACCCCCCAAGGCCCCGAAGCCGTCCCCGCACGGCGCCGCCCCCCCCCTCCAAGGACGCGGGGGGGGGCTCCCCCACCCGCCGCCGCCGCGACCCCCCCCCCGTACGAGCGGGGGGGCGGCTTTTTGGGGCGGGGGGGGCGCCCCCGAGGCGGGGGGGGCAGCGGGGGCGGGGGGGGCCGAGGCGAGTATTTTGCCCGCGGGAGGGGGTTCCGGGGGGGCTACCGGGGTCGGGGGGGTCGCGGGAGGAGCCGCGAGTTCCGCAGTTTTCGGGGTGGTGCGGGGGGGGGGCGGCCACCACCCGGACCCCTTTTATGCGGGGGGGGGTAACAAGCCGCCCCCCGCCCCGTCCTCGTCCAAGCCGTGCCCCCCCGCCGCCTTCGGGGGGGGCAGCGAGACGCGCAGCGAAGGCTCCGAGTACGAGGAGGTGCCCCCCCCGCGGCGGCGGCAGCGCGGCTCCGAGACGGGCTCCGAGACCCTCGACAGCGACCGCGACACCCCCCGGGGGGGCCCCCCAACCGCCGCCGCCGCCCCCCCACCGCCGCCGCCGGGGCTGCCCCCACCCGCCTCCCCGGCCCCCCGTTACCCGTCCCCGGGGGGGGGCGTTTCGGCGCGGGGGGGGCGCGTTTTCACCCCTCGGGGGGTCCCCTCGAGGCGCGGCCGCGGAGGAGGGGGCGCTCCTTCTTGGCCCCCCCCGTCCAAGAAAACGGAAGTGGGCGACAAGCCCAGAGCGGGGGGCCAAGAAGACAAAGACCCCCCCAAATCGCTGGGGGGGGGCGGTTCGGAGCGACCCCCCCGGCGGCGCCGCCACGGCCGAGCGCAGCAGCAGGACAAACCGCCGCGGTTCCGGCGCCTCAAGCAAGAGCAAGCGGCTAAAGCCGGGGGGGGGCGGCCTCCGCTCGGGGCCCCCCCAGGCCGGGGAGGACGCCGCGGGGCCCCCCCTCGCCGCGGGGCAGCTCCCCCCCCGGGGGCGCCCCCCCCCGCGCTCCCCCGACCTCTCCAACCACAACTCGGACCAAGCGAACGAGGAGTGGGAGACGGCGTCGGAGAGCAGCGACGTGGCCGAGCGCCGCGGGGGGGGCCCCGACAGAGAAGGGGCTCCTGGGGGCCCCCCCGCGCAGAGCTCCCCCCCGCCGGACCCCCCTCAACCCCGCGGGGGGGCCCCCCCCGGCGCCGCCGACCCGGCGATCTCCAAGCGCAGCTTTTCCAGCCAGAGGCCGGGGGGGTCCGGGAGGAGGAACGGGGCGGGGGGCGCCCCCCCCCCAGCAGAACGGGGGCGGCGGGGGACCCCCCAGTGCCCCCCCCCACGAAAGAGGAGGCGGCGGGGGGGGCAGTCGGAGCGGAGCCGGGAGAGGAGGAGCCAGGGGAGAGAAAAGGGGGTGGCCCCCCCCCAAAACGCGCAGGTAAGGGGGAATGGGCGGGGAGAAGAGAGGGGAAATACATGGGGGGGGTCATCAGCGTTTGGAGGGGGAGAAGGGGTGAAATGGGGATTGGGGAGAAGAAGGAAAGAGTTAAAGGGGGAAATTGGGGTTTTAGGAGGGTAAAAAGGGGGGGAAATAGTTCAGGGAGCGAATGGGGGTTCTGGGGGGGAAATGGGGAGGAAGTGAGGGTTTGGGGGGGAAAAGAGAAATGAGTGTTTTGGGGTGGTGAAAGGGGGCAAATGGGGGTTTGGGGGGGGCAAATGGGAAATGAGGGGTTGGGGCGAAGGGGGCGTAAAGGGGGGGAGAAGGGAAGAAATAAGGTTGGGCAAAGGGGGGGGAATGGGGGTTTGGGGAGTGGAGAGGAAAAAATGGGGGGTTTGAGGGAGGCAAAGTGGGGGGGAGGGGAACGGGGATTGGGAGAGGGTCATTCTGGGGTCCTGGGATGGGAAATCAGGGTTGGGGGGTGGGAAATGGGGGTCGGGAGGGGGGAATTGGGGTGTCCTGGGGGTGGGTAATGGGGGTTTTGGGGGATTAAAGGGGGGGGTAAAGGGGATTGGGGGGGGGAAATGAGCTGGAGGGGACAAAGGGGGAGAAGTGAGGGGCAAGAAAGGGGGTAAACAGGAGTTTGGGGGGTCTGGGTGGGTGAAATAGGGGTTGAGGGGAAGAACGGGGGGAGGGGAAGAGGGAGGAGTGGGAGTTGAGGGGGAGTGAAGGGAGGAAAATGGGGGGTATTGGGGGAATCCGGGGGGAGAATTGGGGGGTCTTGGGGGAGGAATGGAGGTTGGGCAGGGGGTCTGAGAGGGGTTCTGAGGGGTTATTGGTGTTGGGGATCCCCGGGGGGGGTTGCGGGGGGTTACTGGGGTTGCGGGTCACGAGGGTCTCAGGGGGTCCCCGGCTCTCACGGTGCCCCCCCCCCCCAGCCGCCCCCCCGAGGAGGCGCGGGCGCTGCCCCCCCCCACAGCGCTGTTCCGCTTGGACCGCGTGGAGCCCAGCGACCCCGGCGGCATCCGGCGAGCGCTCGCGGCGCTGGGAGCGCGCGGCAAGGGGGGGCCGCGACCCATAGCGGGACCCACAGCGCGACCCACAGCACCGGGAATGCTCCCCCGGCCCAGCGGACCCCCCACCGCAGGTACTGACCCATAGATCTGCCCTATAGAGCCGCAGCTCTGCCCCACATCCTGCCTTGTAGATCTGCCCCATAGATCCACAGCTCTGCTGTGTATGTTTGTGCCATAGGTTTGCCCCACGGATCGATAGTACTGCCCTATAGCTTTGTTCCATAGATCCATAGCTCTGCGTCGTATATTCACAGCTGTGCGCCATAGCTCTGACCCACATTCTGCCCCATAGACCCAGAGCTCCACCTCATAGGTTCTGCCCCATAGATCTGCTTTCTAGCCTGCCCTATAGCTTTGCCCCATGCCTCTCCCCTACGCTTTGGCCTATAGATCTGCAGCCCTGCCCCACACCTTGCCCCATAGATCTACAGCCCTGCCACGTATCTCTGCCCCACATCCTGCCTCAGATCTGTAGCTTTGCCCCACAGCCCTATTTCCAGGCATTGATTTGCCCCACATCATCCCCCGCACCCCACGGCTACCCCACACCGCCTGTCTCTCCCCACAGCACCCCCTGCCTGCCCCACGGCGCTGCGTGAGGCCCCGATGGTCGGGGGGTTTCTGGCCAAACGCCGTGAGCGGCTCCGCGACCCCCAGGTGAGGATTTGGGGGCCTGGGGGGAGGCCGGGACATGACACCCCCGTTCCCACCCCCTGCACTGACAGCCCCCCCCCACCCTGCCCCCCAGGACCCCCTGGGCTTCGGGGACCCCAAAGAGGAGGGGCCGGGGGGGGGGGGCCGGGCCCGGCTGAGGGTCTGCCCCCCCACATCTGGAACCATCTGCAGACCAGTAAGAAACCAGGGGAACTGGGCGGGGGGGAGACCCCAAAATGGAGGTTAGGGGGAGGGCTGGGGGGATAGGGTCCACTTATGATCCATGTGGGACCCCAAAAAGTGGGTTTTCGAGGGGGCTGAGGGAAGGCTGAGGTGTGCTGGGATCCTCTCTCAGCACAAGAAGGGGGTTTTGGGGGGCTCGGACCCCAGAAAAAGGAACCGGGGGGGGTCGAGTGTGCTGGAACCCCCCCCACCCCACAAGGGGACCCCCATCTTCCCCCCGCACTGTCCCTGCCCCGTGGGGGGACCCCAAAAAGGGGAGCAAAGGTGTGCTGTGCCCCCCCCCATACTCCACAGGGGGATCGTAAAAGGGTTTTTTGGGGGACGCCCTCTCCCTGCAGGTGCCCCCCCGAAGCCGCTGCCCCCCCCGCAGCCCTGGCTCGATGCCTTTGAGGCCGTGCCCAGCACTGAGGTGAGCCCGGGGGGGGGGCCCAGACCCATTATTGGGGTGCCAACCCCACTTTTGGTGTGTCCTGACCCTCTTCCTTTTGTGTGTCCCCCTTTCCCAGATGAGCCCCCCCGACAGTGGCGTGGACTCGGGGGGCTCATCGGGCGCCTGCAGCCAACGCAGCTCCCCCGACGGGGGCCTGGCTGAGCCCCCCAAAACCCAGGGGGGGGCACAGCCCGCCCCCCCCCACCCCGAGGGGCCCCCCGAGACGCGGGGACGCCTGGGACCCCCTGATGAGAACAAGGTGAGGGGGGGACACCCCAAAAATCGGGAGGGGCGGGCGGCACTGGGACCTTCTTCGCTCCTAAAAGTAGAGGCTGGGGGAGTAAATAAGGGGGACCCCAAAAAGCAGGTGGGGGGGCTGACAGGGGTAGGGACCCCCCGACTCACTCTAATGGGGGACCCTGAAAATCGGGGGGGGGGGGGGCTTGTTTCAACCTGTAAAAAGAGGGTTTGGGGGGGTTAAGGACCCCACAAAGGGGGCTGTGGGCGCTAAGGACCCTCCCTCCCTCCACAGGGGACCCCAACAAGGGGTGGTTGGGGGGCCATGAGGGATATGACTCCCCCTCGCCCCAAAGAGGGGGTTGCGGCAGGTCGGGGCTCCCACCTTGTGCTACTGGGGGACCTGAAAAAGGGGAGTTTTGTGGCTGGAGACTTGGGGACCCCCCCTCACCCCTTTTTCCACCCCCCAGCCATGCGCCCCCCCCGGACCCCATCGGCACCGAGCGCTCGCAGCGCGCCGAGAAGGCCCGGCCCCCCCTGGAGGTTCCGGGGTTCCCGGGGGTGGCCCCACCCCCCCAAAAAACAGGAGTGTCAGAGGCCTGGGGGGGGCCCTCAAAACCGGGGGGGGGCCAAAGTGAGAAGGAGGTGCTGCCGCCCCCCCCCCAGCGCCGAGGGGGTAAGGGGGGGCAGCAGGATTCGGGGGGGGGGAGGGTGGGGGGCTCCAGGATTGGGGGGGGTGCCGCGAGATGTGGGGGGAAACAATGGGATTTGGAGGGGGGGGGGCAGAGTTTAGGGGGGGGCTCCAGCATTTGGCGGGGGATGCAGGGTTTAGGGAGGCACTGGGATTTGGGGTGGGGAGGAAGTGGGATTTGGGGGGAAACAGATTTAGGACGGGGGGAACACTGGGATTTGGGGGAGCACTAGGATTTGGAGGGTCACCAGGATTTGGGAGGGGGTCACGGATTTGGAGTGTTACCAGGATTTAGGGAGTCTCTAGGATTTGGGGGGGGGGGGTCCCTGGGCTCGGGGGTTTTGGGGGTTCACCGCTGCCCCCTGTGACTGGGAGCTGCTGCCCGTCACCCCCCCGGCCCGACCCCCGCAGGGCAAAGGGGACCCTGGCTACGGCCCTGGGGGGCAGATGAGGGGATACTTGGGGGGGCAGGGGGGGGAAAAGGGGGCAGGTGAGGGGTTTGGGGGGAGATGGGGGGCTGAGGGGAATTTAGGGGGCAGGAGAAGCTGCTGAAGGGGGAAGATGGGGGGGAAAATGGGGGGCAGGGAGAGAGATGAGGGGTTGGGAGTGATGCGTGGGGCAGCTGTGGGGTTTTGGGGTGCAGCGGGAGCCCCAGGATGGCGGGAGCGGCACTTGTGGGGTGCTGTGAGGCTGACCTCTCCCCCGCCCCACAGGTCCCCACTCCCCCTGGGGAGCCCCCCCAGCCCCACGGCAGTGGCTTCCGCCCAGGGACCCCCATGACCCCCTACAGGTACGGGGTGGGAGGGGCAGCCCCACGGCGCCCCACAGCCCTGACCCATAGAGCCCTGACCCATAGAGCCCTACAGCCCTGCCCCACAGCCCCCCACGGCCCTGCCCCATAGAGCCCTGCCCCACAGCCCCCCCCAGCCCTGCCCCATAGAGTCCTGCCCCATAGAGCCCTACAGCTCTGCCCCATAGAGCCCTGCCCCATAGCACCTCACAATCCTGCCCCATAGAGCCCTGCTCCACAGCCCCCCACAGCCCTGCCCCATAGAGCCCTGCCCCATAGAGGCCCACAGCCCTGCCCCGTAGCACCCGTCAGCCCTGCCCCATAGCACCTCTCAGCCCTGCCCCATCGCACCCCACAGCCCTGCCCCGAAGACCCCGCCCTGTGGCACCCGTATAGAGTTCCCACCTCTCTGCCCCACAGCCGCGTTTCCGCCCCACAGCGGGCACAGCCCCCGTTGCCCCCCCTCACTGCCCGCTCCCCCCAGGCCGCTGCTGGTGGGGGCGCCGCTGCCCCCTCTGCCCCTCAAGGGCCCCTTCCTGGAGTTCTCGGCCGTGGGGGGCCCCGAGATGGCCAAACTGGGGGGGACGCAGGGGGGGCTCCTCTACCCGCCCGCCCCCCCCTTCCTCTACAGCCCCTTCTGCCCCGACGCCCCTCTGCTCCAGGTGAGGGGGGGGCGGGGCCGGGGGAGCGGTCGGGGGCGGGGCTAAAGGGGCGGGGCGGGGGTCACCTGGGGCGGAGTGAAGAGGCATCGAAGGGGCGGGGACCGGGGGTGGGGCAAGCAGTGGGCGGGGCTAAAGGGCGGGGCGGAGGTGGGTGGGGCCCGGGGGTGGGCAGGGCCGGGGCAGAGTCACGGGTGACGCTAAAGATGGGGCGGAGCAAAAGGGGAGTGTGGAGTGGGTGGAGCTACAGTGATGGGGTGGGGCCAAAGGGTGGGCAGGGCAGGTCCGGGCCCCACCCCTTCACCTGCAAACCCGCTTCCCCCCCACACCCCAGGTGCGACAGGAGCTGACACCGCCCTCGGAGTTCTACGGGCAGGGGCAGAGCAGCTTCCAGCAGGTACTGAGCTGCCCCACATCCCCTGCCCCACATCCCTACTGACCCTGCCCCGCATCCCCTGCCCCGCATCCCCTGCCCCGCATCCCCTGCCCCACACTGACCCTGCCCCACACTGACCCTGCCCCGCATCCCCTGCCCCACACATCCCCTGCCCCGCATCCCCTGCCCCACACTGACCCTGCCCTCCCCCTAACTCTCCTCCCCCCTCAGATGCTGCTGCCGGTGGTGGAACCCGCGGTGCCGCCCGTCGTTAACTTCGGGGCGCCCCCGGGCGCGGCTGCCCCCCCCTCCGCTGCCGCTGCTGCCGCTCGGGCGCCTCCTCGGCCCCCCCGCGCGCCCCTTCGCCCCCCCCGGGCCCCGCCCTGAGGCGCGGGGGGGCCGCGCTCGAGCCCCGGAGCCACCGCCCCCCCCTCCCCCTCCCCCCGCGCCCGGGGCGCCCCCCCCGCCCCGGCCCCCCCCACCTCCCCGCGGGCCACGGCCCTGGGGACCCCCCTGTGCGCCGCCCCCTGCCCTGGAGCCCCCGCGGCCCCCGCAGTGACCCCCCCCCGCCCCGATTTATGTGGGGCTGGGGAGGGGGGGGAGGCACGTATGTGGGGGGGAGTCAGACATGTGGGGTGAGCCCCCTCTCCCCTCTGGGGCTTCGGTTAAAGGAAGTTGGAAAACGGGATAGAAAAGGCCCGATTCGTTTGCAAATAAAAGGTGAAACGTGAGTGTCGGAGCCTTTTACTGCGGAGGGGGCGCGGGGGGGCGCGCGGCTGCGAAGGCGCGATGGGCGCTGGGGAAGCGCCGGGGGGAGAAGTCGGGGTCCTCCCGCAGGCGGCGCCCGAGGTCTGCCTGAAGCTGGGGGCGGGGCTTAGAGAGGGGCGGGGCCGCGCTCGAGGCCCCGCCCACCACTCTCAGCCACGCCCACTTTGATCCCACCCCTTACAGCCGTTGCCCCCTGCCCACTCCTACCCGGGGGGGGGGGCTTCCCCAGGCCACGCCCCCTGCCCCACAGACGGTATCTATGGGGCACCAGACCCCCCTCAGCCCCACAGACTGCTGCCAAACCCCCAGTTTCCTCCTCAGTGCCTCTCAGGCCCCCCCAAAACCCGTCACCCCCCCCCGTGCCCCCAACAATTCCCCTGGGTCACTGTGAGCCCCCCAACAACCTCATGGGTTCCCCCCTCCCTTTGCCGCCCCCCCCAGCACCCCCCAACAACCCCCACAGGTCCCTGTGGGTCACCCCCAGACCCCTGTGACCCCCTCAGCCCCAGAACCACCTCCAGTGCCCCCACCCGTGAGCCCCCCACTTCCCACAGCCCCCCCACAGCCCCCCAACCACCCGCCGGTGCCCCCCCCGCCCCACACCTGCTGCCGGTATCCCTCCTGTAAGGTGCCGTCGCTCAGGTCGCGGCTGAGGCTCTCGGGGGGTCCGAGGGGACGAACCCCGGCAGCGCGGGCGGCGCGACCCACGGCCTCGGCCAACAGCAGCGGCGGCCCCTCGGCCTGCGAGGTCTGAGCGGGCGTCAGTGGGGCAGCGGGGAGAGATGTGGGGCAGGGGGCATGGGGCAGGGCCGGGAAAGAGCTGGGGGGCAGGGCTGGGGAGCTGTGGGGCAGAGAAAGGTGTGGGGCAGGGGGTATGGGGCCGGGCTACAGGAGAAATGTGAGGCGGGAGGGATGTGGGGCAGGACTAGAGGAGAGCTGTGGGGCAAGGGGAGCTGTGGGCAGGCAGGGCGCTATGGGGCAAAGCTATGGGGCCGTACAGGGGGGTTGGGGGGCAGGGGCGCCCCACAGGACCAAGCGGGGGCAGCTATGGGGCAGGGCCGGGCGCTATGGGGCAGGGTTTGGGGAGTAGTGGGGCACGGATGGGAAGGTGTGGGGCAATGGGGTGGGGGGCTGTGGGGCAGCCCCACCTTGCGGCGCTTGGCGGGGGCACCGCTGACGTAGGCGTCGCTGAGCGGCGGCTGCGCCTTCATCTTGCGCTGGCGCTGAGCGTCCTCGCGGATGATGGGCACCCAGTCCTGGGGGGCAGTGGGACCCACAGCTGCCCCACTTATGCCACCCCCCCCATGGCCCCCCCGGACCCACACTCCCAGCGGGTGCAGCCCCCCATAGCCCCCCATCCTCCCTATAGCCCCACAGCCCCCCCCTTCCCCATAGGCTCCCCTTTTCCCCCACAGCCCCCCTCTCCCCACAGGCCCCTCACTCTCTCCACAGCCCCTCCAGTCTCTACACAGCCTCCCACACACCCCGCCATAGCCCGCCCACTCCCTATAGCCCCCCCATAGCCTCCCCACTATCCCTGTAGCCCCCCCTCATAGGCCATCCCTCTCCCCACAGCCCCCCCCCTCCCTATAGCCCCCCCCACTCACGGCGGGCACAGCCCCCGCCCACTCCTCTCCCGGGGGTGGGGGCAGCGCCTCCTCGGCGGTGGTGGCGGGGGCGGGGGAGCCGGCGGCCTCGCGCTGGGGGGGACACAGAGAGGAGTGGGGTCAGGGGGGGTGAGGGGGGGTCCTGCCCCCCCCCCCGTCCCGACCCCCCCCCGACTCACCTGCGCCTCCTCCGGGGGCTCCGGCTCCACCTCCATGGGCTCCTCGGGCACCACCTGGGGGGCAGTGGGGGGGGTCACGGGGGGCGTAGGGGTCTGGGGGGGCTCAGAGGGGGAAGTGGGGGGCGGGGGGGGCCTTGTCCCGGGGCTTTGGGGGTGGTTGTGGGTCAGGGGGGTCCAGTTTGTGTGTCCTGGGGGAAGCTGGGGGTCCTGGGGGCTTCAGGGGAGCCCTGGGGGGGGGTAGTTGTGGGTCTCAGTGGGTCTGGGGGTTGGTTACGGGTCTCTGTAGGTCAGTTATGGGTCTGTGTGTGTCGCTGTGGGTCAGCTATGGGTCGGCTATGGGTCAACTATGTGTCTCAGGGGGTCTGCTATGGGCCTGGGGGTGTCGCTATGGGCCTGGGGGTGTCGCTATGGGTCGCTGTGGGTCGCAGGCACCTGGTGTGGGGCGGGCTCCCCGAGGCGGCGCACGTAGGGCAGGACGTGCTCGGGGGGCACCGGGATCTGCTCCAGCACCGCCTGCAGCCGCATTCCCACCAGCGCCGTCAGCCACGCCACCAGCGCCGGAGATGCGTCCGCCGACAGCCGCCGCTGCGGGAAACGGCGCTATGGGGCACCCCACGGCGCTATGGGCACCCACGGCGCTATGGGGCGGCCCACGGAGGCGGGAGAGCCCCGTGGGGCACAGGGTTTGGGGTCCCAGGGTCGGGGCTGGGGATCCCAGGGGGTTAGGGGGCGCCCCATGGAGACAGGAGAGCCCTGTGGGGCGCAGGGTCCTGGGGTTTGGGGTCCCAGAGTCGGGGTGAACAGGATTAGGGGGCGCCCCACATCACTACGGGGCACCCCATAGATCCCCATGGAGTTTGGGATCCTGGGGTTCAGGGTCTCACAAGAGTCAGGGTTGTGCGTCAGAGAGAGAGCGGTTAGGGGGCACCCCACAGCGCTATGGGGTGCAGGATCCCGGGGTTTGGGGTCCCGGTGTCGGGGCTGTGGGGCAGCTATGGGGCAGCTATGGGGCAGCCCCACTCACGATGCGGTCGCTGATGAGGGCGCCGAGCGCCTGTCGCTCCCCGCGCAGGCAGAGCAGGTTCAGGGCGAGGCACTCGAGGAGCCCCCGGTTACAGAGCTCGAGGAGCCGCGGCCCGAAGGACCCGTCTGTGGGGCAGGGAGGGACGCGGGGGTCAGCCCCACAGCCTGCCCCACAGCCTGCCCCATAGAAACCCCACAGCCCCACAGCACCGCCCCTCAGGATTACACCCCGCTCCCCGCAACTGCCCCACAACTCCACCAGCCACGGCCCGAACGTCCCATCTATGGGGCAGGAAGGGAGATGGGGGTCAGCCCCACAGCCTGCCCCACAGCCTGCCCCACAGCGCACCGGTGCAGCGCAGCACGTGCAAAGCGATGCGATTGAAGAGCTCCTGCAGGAATTCCACGTTGGTTCGGGTGATGTCGACGCCCTCGGCCACACGGACGCCGGCCTGGGGGGCACAGAGGGGGCTGGGACCCACGGCGGACCCACAGCTGCCCCACGGCACCACAAAACGCACCACAGCTCCGCAGCTCCTCCTGCTGCCCCATATCCTGCCCATAGCGAACTCCTCCGGCCCCACGTCTCCCCACAGGGAACTCCTCCAGCCCCACATACTGCCCTATAGGGAGCTCCTTCTGCCCCACACAGCCCCTCCTGCCCCACAGCGAACTCCTCCAGCCCCACATCACCCCCTGCCCCACATCCCCACTCACGAAGCTCTCGCGGATGAACTCCTCCAGACCCGTCACCAGCGCCTGCGTCGCCGCCTGCGCGACCCCCAACTCCATCAGCCCCACACGTCCCTGCCCCACAGGGCCATGGGGCACTGGGGGGAGGAGCTGTCTATGGGGCTCCGGGGGCTCTATGGGGCGCTACATCTGTTTTCGGGGTCTTTCGGTGCTTTTTGGGGTTTCCTGGCCGCATTTATGGGGTCCTTGAGGGTCTTCTGGGGTTCAGGGGCTGCTTTTGGGATCCCTGTGGGTATTTGGGGGCCCCGGGATTGCTTCTGGGGTCTGGGGGGAGGCATTTTTGGGGTCTCTCACCCACACATTGGTGTCAGAAGAGGGAGTTGAGGCCCAGGGGGCTATTTTGGGGGGCCCTGGGGGCATTTTGGGGTTTGCGAGTCCCTCACCCACATGTTGGAGTTGGGGGGGGGTCTGAGGGGCTGTTATTGGGGTTCAGGGAGTCCCTCACCTGCACGTTGGAGTCAGTGTGGGGGTCTGAGGGGCTATTTTGTGGTTCGGGGGGGTCTGAGGGGCTGTTCTGGGGTTCGGGGGGGTCTGTTTTTGGGGTTCAAGGGGTCTGAGGGTCTGTTTTTGGGGTTCGGGGGTCCCTCACCCGCACGTTGGAGTCGGTGGGCTGCCGCCCCCCCCAGGAAGCGCTGCCGGAAGCAGCGCCGCAGCAGCGGCTGCAGCCTCTGCAGGGGTTGGCAGCGCCCGTGCAGCAGCAGCACCACATCCACCATCGAGAGGTGTTGGCAGATGAGCGCCAGCAGCGCCCCCAGGAACCCTGCGGGGGGCACAGACCCGTGTGCCCAGTGCCCCCCAGTATCCCCAGTGCCCCCCCAACATCCGCCCCAGTGCTCCCCAGTATCCCCAGTGACCCCCAGTATCCCCAGTGCCACCATCCAGTGCCTCCCAGTATCCCCAGTGCCCCCCAACATCCGCCCCAGTGCTCCCCAGTATCCCCCAGTGCCCCCATTCAGTGCTCCCCAGTATCCCCAGTGCCCCCCAACATCCACCCCAGTGCTTCCCAGTATCCCCAGTGCCACCATCCAGTGCCCCCCCCAGTATCCCCAGTGCCCCCCAGTATCCCCAGTGCCCCCCAGCATCCCTGCTGCCCCCACCCAGTGCCCCCCAGTACCCCCCCCATCCTCCCAGTATGCCCAGTGCCCGCTCCCCCCCCGTCCCCCCCCCTCACCGTCGGGCCCCTGCCCCCCCTCCAGCAGGGGGGGGGCTCCGCTCAGGCGCTGCAGGAAGGCGGCGATGCTCTCGGGGGGGGCCGGGGGGGGCGGTGCCCCGAGGGGCCCCAACATGGAGCTCAGCACCCCCTGCACCACGCTGGTGAAGAACTCGGGGGGCAGCGCCTCCGGGGGGGCCCCCCCGGCACGAGGACCCCCCCCACTCCTGGCATTGGCTCCCCCGCAGCGGCAGGGGGGGGTGACGAGGACGGGGGGGGCTCCTCGCCGGGGGGAGGGGCTGCGGCAGAGGAGGAGGGGGGGGGTGGTGGTGTCCGAGGGTGGGGGCGCGGCGGGGGGGGCGGCAGCGGCATCCGTGGGGGGGGCGGGGGCGCCCTGAGTGGCCTGTGGGGGGGAAAAGGGTCAGGAAGGGGTTAAAAGGCTCAGACCCACCCTTCTTGTCAATCAAATCATAAGCCCCGCCCCTCACTGCCAATCCCTAAGCCCCACCCCTCCAGCTACTCCAAGCACAGGCCCCGCACATCGAACCATGGACCTGTCAATCAAGCAGTAAGCCCCGCCCATAACCTCCACCCCGCTAAGCCCGGTCAACCAACCCTAAGCCCCGCCCCTTAAACCAAGCCACGCCCCCACCCGGTACCCCTAAGCCCCGCCCCTCCTGCCATTCAGCCATAAGCCCCACCTCTCTAACTCCCGCCTGAGCCCTGTCAGTCAAACCCAAGCCCCGCCCCTCACCCTCATAGCCTTTTCCCCTCTCCTATGCCCCCTGTGCTCCTCCCCCCTCGGCCCCCATCCACCCCGAGCAATCAATCGATCCATCACCCCATAATCCCCACCCCCTCTAAGCACAGCCATACAGTCAACCCTTAAGCCACGCCCCTCCAACTACCGTCAATCAACCCCTAAGCCCCGCCCATCCGACTAAGCCCCGCCCCTTCAACACTGCTCTCAAGCCTAAGCCACGCCCCTACGCATCAATCACCTCGTAAGCCCCGCCCCTCCGACCAAGCCCCGCCCACCTGTATGAGCTCGGCCACGCCCTGCAGCAGCGCAGCCCCCGCGCCCCCCCCCGGCATCGCCACGGCAACGGCGGGGGGGGGGCGCCCCCAGCAGCCCCCCCAGCAGCTGCGCCAGGGGGGGCTCCTCGGGGGGGGGGCGCGGGGGGGGCGGGACCCCCCGGGGCGGGGCCGGGGGGGGGGGGGGGGGGCCCCGAGCCGGGAGGGGGGGCGGCGGCGGGGGGAGGAGGGGCCGGAGCAGCCGAGGAGCCCTGGGCTGTAGGGGCGATGGGGGGGTCAGCGGGGGGAGACCCCCAGGGACACCCCCCCCACCTGCCCCAGTATCCCCAGTGCCCCCCCCACATTGCCCCCAGTACACACCAGTATCCCCAGTGCCCCCCCCACATGGCCCCCAGTGCACACCAGTATCCCCAGTGCCCCCCCAGTACCCCCAGTGCCCCCCCACATGGCGCCCAGTGTCCCCCCAGTACCCCTCCCCGTGTCCCACCAGTTCCTCCCAGTACCCCCACTGCCCCCCTGCACCCACTCCAGTTCCTCCCAGTACCCCCCAGTATCCCCACCGCCCCCCCGCTCCCCCCCCAGTTCCTCCCAGCACCCGCAGCCCCCCCCCCAGTAGCTCCCAGTTGCTCACCCAGCACCAGGGGCTGCATCAGGAGTTGCCCCACGAGGCCACTGATCGCCTGCGCCAGCGACGCCCCCCCCCGCGGCCTAGGGGGGAAACGGGGACACCAGTTCCTCCCAGTCCCTCCCAGTGCCCACCAGTATCCCCAGTACCCCCCAAACCCACCCCAGTTCCTCCCAGTGCTCCCCAGTATCCCCAGTGCCCACCTCCCAGTGTCCCCCCCATTATCTCATTCTCCCCTCCCAACCCACCTCAGTTCCTCCCAGTCCCCCCAGTATCCCCAGTGCCTCCCAGTGTTCCCAGTCCCCCCCACACTCACAGGGGCAGCAGCAGCTTGTGGGGCGCCGGGATGTGTGGGGCGGGGGGCGGGCGCCGTGGGGCGGGCGATGACCACGCGGGCCGGAGCCTGGAACCCCCCCCACGGCCTGGCCTGGGGGAGAGACCGCTATGGGGCAGCCCCACATCCTGCATCCCCCCTGCTATGGGGCAGCCCCACATCCTGCATCCCCCCCCGCTATGGGGCAGCTCCACAGCCTGCATCCCCCCCGCTATGGGGCAGCCCCCCAGCCTGCATCCCCCCCGCTATGGGGCGGCCCCACAGCTTACCGTGGGGCAGGTGGTTGATGGAGAAGGTCTGGAGAGGGGTGTGGTACAGCTGTGGGGTGCTATGGGGCAGCTGTGGGGCAGCTGTGGGGCAACCGTGGGGCAGGTATGGGGCGATACGGGGCCATGGGGTGCTATGGGGCAGCCACAGGCAGCCAAGAGGTGCTATGGGGTGCTATACGGCAGCTATAGAGCGCTGCAGGGTGCTATGGAGCAGCCATGGGGTGCTATGGGGTGCTATAGGGCAGCTATGGGGTGCTACAGGGTGCTATAGGCAAGCTATAAATTACTGGAGGGTGCTACGGGGCAGCCCATAAAAACGCTATGGGGCACCTATGGGGCGCTGTGGGGCAGCTATAAAACGCTATGGGGCAGCTGCGGGGCACTACAGGACAGCAACAGGATGCTGTGGGGCAGTGCTATGGGGCAGCACTGGGGCAGCTATGGGGCAGGCGTACCTGCAGCCGCCAATGCCTGCTGCGTGATCTGTTGGGCCACGGCCTGCAGGAACTCGGGGGGCAGCGGTGGCAGCTGTGGGGGGGCCCCCCCCTGCAGGGGGGGTCAGGCCTGACCCACGGCAACCCACAGCCCCCCCATTGCCCCACAACTGCCCCCTCATAGCCCCACAACTGCCCCCCATTGCCCAACTGCCCCACAACCCCCCCAGCGCCCCCCCAACTGTTCCCCCATCGCCCAACTGCCCATAACCCCCCCAGTGCCCCACAACTCCCCCAGTGCCCCACAACTGCCTCCCCATCTCCCAACTACTGCATAAGCCTCCCCAGTGCCCCATAACTGCCCCCCCAAATGCCCCACAATCCCCCCAGTCCCCCAACTGCCCCTCCATCGCCCCACAACTGCCACCCATCATCCCCCAACCCCTCTCAGTGCCCCCCCCAAATGCCTCCTTCAGTGCCCCCGCAACCCCCCCATCTCCCCATAGTTGCCCCCCAAATGCTCTCTGAACTCCACAAACAACCCTAACCCCCCCCCAACCACCCCCCCACTCACCCACGCTGGGTCCGGGGGGGCCGCTGCCCCCTCCCCCCGCCTGTGAGGCCGAGTCTGAGGGGGGCACAGAGAAAGGGGGTCAGACGCGGGGAGGGGTTGGGGGGCAGAGGGAGCAGTTGGGGGGTGATCGGGGGGCTCCTAAGGGGAGTTGGGAGACATTTAAGGGGTAGTAGAGAGTCGGGGGGGGGCAGCTGGAGAGCAGTTGTGGGTCCAGGGGGGTCATCTGTGGGTCTGGGGGGGGGGTCAGTTATGGGTATGGGGTTCAGTTATGGGTCCAGGGGAATCAGCTATGGGTCAGGGGGCTCAGCCGTGGGTCGGGGGGCTCAGCTATGGGTCGGGGGCTCAGCCATGGGTCGGGGGGCTCAGCCGTGGGTCGCCGTGGGTCACTCACCCTGGATGTGCATCATGACGAGCGGCTCCACGGTCTGGTGTGCGATGCGGATCAGGCGGGGGGGGGCGGGGGGGGCCGGGGGGGGCCCCGGGGGAGGCGGGGGGGGGCCCCTCGGGGGGGTCGGAGGGGGTTTGGGGGGCCGGGGAGGGCCCCGAAGGGGGGGGGGCTGTCAGCAGGGGGGGCGCGTGCCCCATTGCCCCCTGTCATCGTCACCGTCGTCCCCACGTTGATCTGGGGGGGGACAGGAGGGGAGTTGGGGGGCTGGGAACCCCCTTACTCCGTGCCTCACAGCCCCCCCCAACTCCCCATATTGGGGTCCCTCTGCCCTACAGCCCCCCCACCTCCCCCATGGGGGTCCCCCTGCCTCACAGCCCCCCCCACCTCCCCATATTGGGGTCCCCCTGCCCCACAGCCCCCCCCACCTCCCCATATGGGGGTCCCCCTGCCCCAGAGCCCCCCCTCACCTGGATGGGGATGGCGGCCTGCTGCAGCAGCATGGGGGGCCCGTAGTGGGGCAGAGGCCGGGCGAGCTGCAGGGGGCGCGGGGGGGGCCCCCCCAGATTGCAGCGCAGCTCGGACACGGCCACCAGCGCGTTGCCCAGCAGCCGCTGCGCCTCCCCCACCAGGTTCACCACACGCTGCGCCTCCTCGCGGCCCTCGGTCTGGGGGGGGCAAAATGGGGAGGAGGGGGTTAGAGACCCCCCTCGACCCCCCCAATCCTTCTGAACACGCAGTACCACACAGACTCCCCAAAAGGAGCTGCCCCCCCCCCCACGACCACACATGGTATCACCCCACACCCTTCCCAGATAAGGGAACATAGACTGAACCATTGCCCCAAGGAGGGGGGACTCCGCTATGTGGGGCTAGGGGGATCTATGGGGCAAGGCGACCCTGCTATGTGGGGCTGTGGGGTGCTGCGTGGAGAGAGCCCCTGATATGGGGGACTTGGGGGCGCTATGGGGCAGGGGGACCCTGATATGGGGAGCTGGGGGGGCTATGGGGCAGGGGGGGCCCTGATATGTCAGGCTGTGGGGGATTGTGGGGCACAGGGACCCCAATATATGGGGCTGTGGGGGGCTACGGAGCAGGGGAACCCTGATATGTGGGGCTGGGGGGGGGGGTCTATGGGGCAGGGGGAATTCCAGTATGTAGGGATGGGGGATCTGTGAGGCGGGAGGACCCCGATATGGGGGGCTAAGTGGCAGAGGGACGCCAATATGTGGGGCTAGGGGGGAGCTAGGGGGCAGGGGGACCCCAGTATGGGGAGGTGGGGGATGCACGAATCCAATATGGAGGAGCTGGACAAGACTGTGGGGCAGGGGACCCCCAATATGTGGGGCTGGGTGGGGTCTATGGGGCAGGAGGACCCTGATACAAGAGGGCTGGGGGGGTCTGTGGGGCAGGGGATCCTCAATATGTGGGGCTGGGGTCAGGGGGATCCCAACACGGGAGGGTTGGGGGGTGCATGGCCCCAATACAGCAACGCGGGGGGTGGTCTGTGGGGCTGGGGGGGGATCTATGGGTCGCCCCGCTGTGGGGCAGCCCCCCAACTCACGTTGTTATTGTAGTCGGCGGTGGCGGCGCTGCTCAGGATCTGTCGGAAGCGCAGCCGGAAGGGCTCCAGCCGCTCCTCCAGGCGCCGCAGCTCGCCCAGCAGCTCCCCCAGCTCCGCCGGCGAGGGGGGGCTGCGATGGGGGGGTCACGATCACACATTGGCCCCCCCGAGCCGCCCCCCCCGATTCCATGACCCCCCCCCGACTCACCTGGCAGCGGCCTCGGGAGCCGCGGGGGGCTCGGGGCCGGGCTGGGGGGGCTCCTCGCTGCCCGCCGACGCAGATTCGGGGGGGTTCGGGGGGCTCCATACGATCCTCGGGGGGGGCGGCCGCCTCGGGGGGGCCTCCGGGGGCGCCTCAGGGGGAGACCGAGCCCCATTGCTGCCCTGGGGGGAGGAGGGGGGT
Organism: Cuculus canorus; assembly: GCF_017976375.1. Taxonomy (NCBI): domain Eukaryota; kingdom Metazoa; phylum Chordata; class Aves; order Cuculiformes; family Cuculidae; genus Cuculus; species Cuculus canorus. Next base: position 115,027 of record NC_071431.1, read on the forward strand.
TAGGGGGGGCTGGAAGGAGTTTAGGGGGGTGTTGGGGGGCAGGACGGAGGGGGTGGAAGGGGTTTGGGAGGGGGTTGGGGGTCGGGAGGGGGGGCTGGAAGGGGTTTGGGGGGACAGGAGAGGGGATTGGAAGGGGTCTGGGGGGGTGGGGGAAGTGTTGGAAGGGATTGGGGGTGTGTAAGGGGTGGGAGGGGAGTTTGGGGGTGGGAGGGGGGTAGGAAGAAGGGTTTGGGGGGATGCTCTGCCTGGGGGGGGTGTTGGAATGGGGTGTCAAAGGGGGTGGGGGAAGGGGGCTGGGAAGGGTTTGGTGGGACTGCTTCACCTGGGGGGGGGGGGTCAGGAAGGGGGATTGGAAGGGGGGTTTGGAGGGTTTTTTTTGGGGGGGAGGTTGTTTTGGGGGGGCCGCGCTCACCTCCAGGCGGCTCAGGATGCCCTGGATGTCGTGCAGGAGATGCTGCGCCACCAGCAGCCGCATGCGGGGTTCGCTCTGCAACCACAGCCGGGGGTTCAGGGGTGTAAACGGAGCCCCCCGGGACCCCCAAACACCCCCAGGACCCGCCAATGCCCTCCCCAAGACCCCTAAACCCTCCTAGACCCCCCATTCCCCCTCAACGACCCCCAAAACCCCTCAAATCGCCACTCCCAAATGCCCCCCACCTCCCCAGACACCCCAACCCCCCCCCAATGCCACCACCAAATCCCCCAAACACCCCCAATGCCCTCCACCCCCCCCCAACCGCCCCCAGGACCCCCCAAAGCTCCCCCCAGACCCCCAAACCCCCTCAGATACCCCAGTGCCTCCCCCAGGACCCCCAAAACTCCCCTATAGCACCCCCAGACCCCCCCACCTGGGCAGGGCCCTGGTCCATATTGATGTGGACGTCAACCGAAGAGCCGTCGATCTGTGGGGCGGGAACCCCCCAAATCCAGTTCAGATTGATAAAATCACCACGTTTCCCCTCAAATTGTTCCCCCTCCAGTGCAGTCCCCTCTGTAGGTCAGGACCCCCCCAAATCCCCCCCAAAAAGTGACAAAACTGCCCATTTCCTCCATAACAACACCCCCTCACTCATCAAATCCACCTCCAATCGACAAAGAAGAAGGTTTTTTGCCTTAAAACCACCTTCTCTCACCCCACCCCCCGTGCACCTGCTCTGCGGCGCAGGAAACACCACACAAATTGACCCAAAATTGACCAAAATACTGTGTTTTCTTCCAAAGTTCTCCTCCCAAACCCCCGAAATCCATCGAAAAGGAAGAAAAACGTCGCGTTCCCCTCAAAAACTGCCCCTCCCGGCACCCTAAATTGCCCAAACAGCCACGTTTTCCACCCAAAAACTGCCTCCAAGCACCCCAGACCCACTGAAATTTGACCAAATGCTGCGTTTTCCTCCTTAAACTACCCCCACCCCCCTCAAATCTGCTCCCCGGCACCCCAAAACGCAGCCAGAATTGACAAAATTGCTGTGCTTCCCCCCAAAAGTGACCCCTCACTCCCCCAAACTGACAAAAAACAGTGTTTTCCCCCAAAACGCCCCCCCAAATTGCCCAAACTGCAGTGGTTTTCTCCCCAAATGGCCCCCAAACGACCCACCGTGCCCCCCAAATTGCCCAAAACATCGTGTTTTCCCCCCAAATCCCACCTGGTTTGCCCCCTAAAACTGAAGCGTTTCCCTCCAAAATGACCCCCTTTCTCCCCAAACCGCCCCCCCACGGCCCAAAACCGAGGTGTTTTCCCCCCTAAACTGTGGTGTTTTCCCACAAACTCTCCCCCAATTTGCCCAAATTGTGCTGTTTCGCCCCCCAAACTGCGCTGTTCCCCCCTAGAACACCCCCCCAACCCCCTGAATTACCCAAACCGGGGTTTTTTTAACCCAAAATTGAAGTGTTTTCCTGCCAAAACCACTGTTTGCCTCTGAAAATGAAGTATTCCCCTCCAAAAACCGCCCCTACTCTCCCCAAATTGCGCTGTTTTCACCCCAAACTGTGGCGTTTTCCCCCTCAAACTGTGTTTTCCCGCCAAAGCGCCCCCCCAGTCCCTAAATTGCCCAAACTGAGGTGTTTTCCCCCCAAACCACCCTGTTGCCCCCCCACCAAAACCACTCCTGCTCCCCCAAACTGCCCCCAAACTGAGGTGTTTTCCCCAAACTGGGGCCTTCCCCCCCACCCCAACCCCCCCCATCCCCCGAATTGCCCGAACTGTGGCGTTTTCACCCCAACCCACTGTTTCCCTCTCAAACTGAGAGGTTTCCCTCCAAAACTGCCCCATCCTCCCCAAACTGCCCCCCAAATTGCCAAAACTGCTCTGTTTCACCCCCAAAATGTGGCGTTTTCCCCCCAAAACCACCCTGTTACCTTTCAAATTGCCCAAACTTAGGTGTTTTCCCCCAAAACTGTGCCGCAACCCCCCCAGACTGAGGTGTTTTCCCCCCAAATCACTCCCTTTCCACCAAAAACACTGTTTCCCCCCCAAATCACGGTGTTTTCCCCCAAAACAGTCTTCCCCCCCCCCCAACCCACACCACCCCCGGAACCCCCAAATTGACCAAACCTACGTGTTTCTCCCCTAAATAATGCTGTATCCCCCCAAAACTGCCCCCCCGCCCCCCAAATTGCCCAAACTGAGGCGTTTTCCCCCCCATACAGTGCTGTTCCCCCTCAAATTACCCAAATCGCTGTTTCTCCCCTAAACTGAGGCGTTTCCCGCCAAAACCGCCCCCACTCTCCTCAAATGACCCCCAAACTGGGGCGTTTTCCCCCAAACTGCTCCCCTGGCTCCAAAATTGCCCAAACTGAGGTGTTTTCCCCCCAAATCAATTGATATGTTTCACGCCAAAACTATCACCTGCCCCCCAAATTGCCCAAACCGCCCCCAAAATGTGATGTTCCCCCTCAGTCTTCTCCCGTATTACCAAAACTGCACATTTTTACTGCCAAAATGTGGCGATTTCCCCCCAAACCGCCCTATTTCCACCCCCCCCCCCGAATTGCCCAAACCGCCCCGTTTTCACCCCAAACCCTGCTGGCCCCCCCCCGCTCACCGGAAGGTTGAAGGTCCCCACCATGACGTAGCTGTTGGCGTTGCGGTCGGGGCCGCGGGGGCCCCCCCCGTTTTGGGGGGCCGGGGGGGACCCCAGCCCCGAGGGACCCCCCGAGGAGGGCGACTGCGCGGGGGGGGGCGCCCGCTCCACCAGGTGGATCACCTTGCCCCCACATCTGGGGGGGCATTGGGGGGGGGTGTCAGAGACCTGGGGAGGACCCCCAAATGCCCCCCAGATCCCCAATGCCACCCCCAGACCCCCAGACCCCCAGACCCCCCAGTGCTCACTCCCAGGACTCCCAAATCCCCCTCAAACCCTCAAGGCCACCCCCAGCCCCCCCAAAATCCCCCCCAGCTCCCCTAAATGCCCCCCTCCACTGCCCCCAGCCCCCCAATTACCCCTTCAAGATGCCCACAGCCCCCCAGAAACCCCCAAATCTTCCCCCAGACCCCCTAAAACCCCCCACACCACCCTCAGTGCCCCTGTAGCCCCCCAAATTCCCCTCCAGCACCCCCTAAATTGCCACTCCCCACCCTAGTCCCCCAATCCCCCTCTCAGGGCCCCCATGTCCTCCAAATCCCCCCTCAACCCCCACCCCCCACCCCTCCAGGACCCCCTAAATGCCCCCCAAACCACCTCCAGCCCCTCAATTCCCCCTTCAGGGTCCCCATAGCCCCCCAAATCTCCCCTACCACCTCCTAAATTGTACCCCCCCACCCCAGCACCCCCAATTTCCCTCTCAGGGCCCCCATATCCTCCAAATCTCCCCCCCAGGACCCCCAAACACCCCCTCACTGTATTCCTTGAGGCGTCGCTCGTCCTGCAGGACGCGGCCCTGGTAGATCAGACGCTGCTTCTCGGCCGCGATGCTGACGGCGCCCGCAATTCGCTCCTTGAACTCACGCACTGAGATCTGGGGGGGCAAAAAGGGGGGTCAGAGGGGGTAAAAGGGGGATCAGAGGGGGCAAAAGGGGGAGGGCAAAATGGAGGGGAAAGGAGAAGGAAGGGAAGAGGTAAAGAGAGCAAAAGCAAGAAAAAGGGGGGAAGCGGTGAGCAAAGGAGAGGTAAAAAGGGGTAAAAAGGGGGGGAAGGGGGCTCAAAGTGGGGGGGATTAAAGGGGGGAAACGGGGGCAAAGGGGGCGGAGCAGAAATGGGGGGCAGAAGGGAGGAGGCAAAAGAGGGTGAAAGAGGGGGGTCCCATGATGGGAGACACAACGGGGAGGCATGGGGGGGCATAAGTGGGGGAGAAAAGGGGGGGTCACGTTGGGGGGGCAAAATGCGGGGGGAAGGGGGGGTAAAGTGGAGGGGGGGCAAAAGGGAAGGCGTAAGAGATTGTAATGTATAAGGGGGTCGAAGAGCGGGACCAAAAGGGAGCAAAGGAGAGAAAAAGGGGGGGAGAGAGGGGCAAAAGGGGGGAGAGGGTGGGGAAGAAGGTGGAAAAGGGGGGAAAAGGGGGGAAAAGGGGGGAAAAGAGGGGCAAAAGGGGGGCAGAAGGGAGAGGGGCAGAAGGGGGAGGAGCGAAGAGGATGGAGCAAAAGTGGGCGGGGGGGAGGACAAGGGGGGGCAAAAGAAGGGGTCACACGAGGAGGGGCAAAGGGTAGGGGTAAAAGGGGGGCAAAAGGGAGAGGAAAAAGGAGGGGAAGAAAGAGAGGGAAGGGGGGACAAAAGGGGGCAAAAGGAGGTGTGGGGGAAGGGGGGGTTAAAGGGGGACATGGGGGAAGGGAAGGGCGAATGGGAAAGAAAAAGGGATCAAAGGGGAGAAGCAGAAGGGGGGCAAAAGGGGGGCAATGGGGTGGTAAAGGGGAGGGGGCAAAGGGGAGGGGCAAAAAGGGGGTCAAGGGGGGCGGGGAAAGGGGGCGGGGCCAAGGGGGGCAAAAGGGGCAGAGGGGAAGGGGTAAAGAGGGCGGAGCAAAAGGGGGGGCAAAGGGGGGGGGCGAAAAAAGGGGGGCGCCCCCCCCATCCTCACCTCCGGTTCCACCTGGAAGCTGCGGGTCTGCGAGTCGAGGGTTTTGACCAACACCTCGAGCGGCTCTTCGGCCATGGCTGCGGGGGGGGGGGAGAAGGGGCGCGGGGGGGTCTCGGTGCGTCCCGGGGGGGTCTCGGTTCGTGCCGGGGGGCGCGGGGGGCGCTGCGCGGGGCCGGCGCTGCCGGGCGGCTCCGTCCCTGCTGCGGCCGCAGGCGCCGAGGACCCCTCGCGGGGCTGCCCCGAAGAGCGCCTGAACTAAAACCTCAACGGAACCCCCCACGAGCCCCACACACACTGAAAGACCCCGACGATACGACCCCTCCGCCCCTTCCCCTCTGCCGCGCTCCCGGTTTGGAACCACGGAAACGGTTCAGGCATCGCCTCAGCCACCCCTGTCTGAGGTCCTTGGGGTCTACGAGAGCGCGCGACCCTCTCCGCCGCCATTTTGACAGGTGCCGCCATCTTTGTTTGCGGGTGCCGCCATCTTTGTTTGTGGGCGCCGCCTTTTTGTTTGAGGGCTCCGCCATTTTCCTTGAGGGCGCCGCCATTTTCCTTGAGGGCGCCGCCATTTTCCTTGAGGGCGCCGCCATTTTCCTTGAGGGCGCCGCCATTTTCGTGGGCGGCACTATTTTGTTTGAAGGCTCCGCCATTTTACTTGAGGGCTCCGCCATTTTACTTGAGGGCGTCGCCATTTTACTTGAAGGCGCCGCCATTTTGTTTGAGGGCGCCGCCATTTTACTTGAGGGCGCCGCCATTTTCGTGGGCGACACTATTTTGTTTGAAGGCTCCGCCATTTTGTTTGAGGGCGCCGCCATTTTGTTTGAGGGCGCCGCCATTTTACTTGAGGGCGCCGCCATTTTGTTTGAGGGCGCCGCCATTTTCGTGGGCGACACTGTTTTGTTTGAAAGCTCCGCCATTTTACTTGAGGGCGACGCCATTTTACTTGAGGGCGCCGCCATTTTGTTTGAGGGCGCCGCCATTTTACTTGAGGGCGCCGCCATTTTACTTGAAGGCGCCGCCATTTTGTTTGAGGGCGACGCCATTTTACTTGAGGGCGTCGCCATTTTGTTTGAGGGCGCCGCCATTTTACTTGAGGGCGCCGCCATTTTGTTTGAGGGCGCCGCCATTTTGTTTGAGGGCGCCGCCATTTTGTTTGAGGGCGCCGCCATTTTACTTGAGGGCGCCGCCATTTTGTTTGAGGGCGCCGCCATTTTACTTGAAGGCGCCGCCATTTTGTTTGAGGGCGCCGCCATCTTGGGTACGGGCAAACCCCATCGTTTCCTTTCCCCCCGCCTCGCGGCACCCAGCGCGACCGTCAGGACCCGAAATCTCGTTTATTTACCAAAATAAAAGTGTAGGAGCGGGATGAGGAGGGGATGGACGTTTTTAGGGATTGGAGGGATTACGGCGCCACGTGACGTCGGCGTCGAGGATCGGGGTGCGATCACGTGGCTCGCAGTGGGCGGGGCCTCGCAGTTCTTTGTTGGGGGGCGCTGGTCCTCCATGGCGGCGTCCAAAGCGCCATGGGGGGGGCTCAGTGCCCCGTGAGAGGGTCCTGGTGTGATTTGGGGGGTGCAATTCCCCATGGGGGGGTATCCAGACCCCTATGGGGGTGTCTTGCTGTGACTGGGGGAGACCACAGTGCCCCATGGGAGTGGGGGGGTGTCCTAATGTGGGGGTGTCCTGGTGTGAAGGGGGGGACGTTCCCTACGGGAAACGTCGTGGTCTGACAGAGGGGGGGAGGGGGGCTGAGTAAATGGGTCTCAGTGACCCATGGGAGCGGCCTTGGGGTGATGAAGGGGGTCCGTCCCCATCGAGGGGCCCAGTGTGATTTCGGGGGGGGGCCTCAGCGTGAAAGGGAGGGGGCAGTTTCCCATGGGGTGAACCCTGGGGTGATTTGGGGGTCCCCGTGCCCCATGGGGGGGGGGGTCCTTCTGCCCCATAGCGAAGCTCTTGGGGACCCATAGAATGCAACAGGGGGTTGGGGGTGGAGTACAAAGCACCCCCACACCCATTTTGGGCGGAGAGACAATAACACTGCCACACCCAACATGGCGGCAGAGCACGTGACCACAGCGGTTTGCTGGTACACGTTCCCACTTATCACGTGACACACCCCCCCCAAAAAAATCGCAACTGACTCCACATCGAGACCCCAAATCGCCTTTATTCTCCCCAAACGCATCTCTCCTCCCCACAGTCCCACGGATCCGAGGCTTCGTCTGGGGCTGGAAGAGAAAAAATGGCATTGGGGAGGGGGGCAGGAGGTTTTGGGGGTCCCCATGGGGGTACAGTGCCGTTCTGGGGCCAATGAGGGGAGGCTGAGGATCTTGCGGGACCCCAGGGATGGAACAGGAGGGTCCTTGAGGTGTTTGGGGTCTCCAGAGAGGGGAATAGGGGTCCCCATCGCCTGGGGAGGGGGGGTCTGAGGAAGTTTGGGGGGGACACGAAGTTCTGGGGTCCCCATGGGACTGGAGCGGGGGGGGGGGGGGGGGGGGGTCAGAGGCTTGGGGGACCCCAGGGATGAAGCAAAGGTGAGGGTGGGGCTTGGGGGTCCCCAGGGGGGTCTTTGGGCCCCTTGAAGCACTGAGGGGGCTGAACATGGGTCTGAGGGGGTCACAGGAATGAAGGGGGGATTTTGGGGGTTCCCAGGGGGCGGCGGCGGCTCAGGGCGCTGCGAGGGGTCCTCAGGGAGGGGTCAGAACGCTGCGAGCAGGTTCCTCATCGCCGCCGCCGCACGGGAGGGGGTAAAAAGAGTTTGGGGGCGTTGAGGTGGGGGGAAATGCGGTTTGTGGGTGTCGGAGGGGGGCTCTTACCCAGGGGACCCCGATCCTGGCAGCGACTGCACCTGGAACACAATGGGGGGTGAGGGAAACCCAAAGGGTTTTGGGGGGAACCCAAATCTGCGGGGGAAACCCAAAGGGGTTGGGGGGGCGCACTTAAGGGGTCGGGTGGGAACCCCGCAGGGTCCTGGAGGTTTGGGGGAACCCAGGGAAGGGGGGGGGTCGTCGCTCAGGCCAGTGCTGTCCGCAGGGGGGGTCGGAGACTCTAGTCTGTGGCTACATCACCGCGACAAAGAGAGGCTTTAGGGGTGTGTGTGTCCCCCTAATAGAGGCAAGAACCCCTCCCCCAAAGCCCCCACAGGAATAGAGACACACCCCTCTCCAAGGCGTTAGGGACCCCCCCAATCATCCTGGGAACCCCCAAACCCCCTCAGGGACCAAGACCAACCCCCACCCACCCCTTTATTAGAGATTTAGGGGGTTCAGGACCGCCCCCCATGGGGGTCCTGCAGCCCCCAAATTCCTTCTGGGGGAACCTATGGGTCTGGGAGCCCCCAGTTAACGCCCCATGGGGATCCTGAAGCACCCAAACGCCCCATTAGGGACCCATTGCTCGGGGAACCCCCAATTTTCCCCCCCATGGGGACCCTGAAGCTCCTAAACACCTTCACGGGAGAACCCCCCACCGACTCCAACCCTTCACTCACCGCCGCGAAAAGGCCCCGCGCGGCGCCCGCGGCCGCTTTTATAGCGCGGGAAGCCCCGCCCCCCCCGCCCCAAGATGGCGCCCGCGCGTGCGAGCCCCGCCCAGACTCGAGATGGCGGTGTCGCCTGGCAACGCCCCCTGCCCTAAGCCTCGCCCACCGCCCCTCCAAAGTCACGTGGCTCAAACCACGCCCCCTTCCTTAAAGCCACGGCCACGCACTTAATCTGAACCTCATCGAAACTCCTCTTTGCACCCAAACGCCCTCAAAGCCCCTCAAGACCCCCCCAATTCCACCTAAACCCACCAGGACGCCCCCGAACACCCTCAAGACCCCCCGCCCCCTTTCCCCTTAGCCCCGCCCCCTCAACACACCCATTCACTAAATCCCGCCACTCTTCACAAAGCCCACTTTAGCCCCGCCCCTCTAGGCCTCTCCCCTTAAACCCCATGTCCACTGCAAAACTGACCCCCCCCCCCCCGAACACGTGGTACCACCCAGATCCCTCCAAAAGGGCCGCACAAACTGAACCATTGCCCCAAAGAGGGGGACACACACACAGGCCACACGTCTGCCGCTATGGGGGACTGAGGGGAAGCTGTGGGACCCCAATATGTGGGGCTCAGAATCGTAGTATTGGGAGAGGAGGTATATGGCCCCAATATAGGGGAGCTGGGGGGGTGCTATGGGGTAGGGGGTCCCCGATATGTGGGGTTGGATGCGGGCAATGGGGCAGAGGCCCCCCCCCAGCCCTCCCCTCATCTCAACCACGCCTCCCGTTAGGCCCCGCCCCAGCCCCGCCCCTTTAACCCCTTTGGTCCCACGGCGATCACGGCCGGGTCAGGCAACTTTATTACCAAAAACACAGAAATTTTACAGCCGGGGGAGGGGGGTCCGGGGGGGGTCGGGCCTCGCCCCAAATACCCCCATTTTGTCTTTTCTTCTTGGGTTGTTGGTTTGGTGGGTTTTTTTTTTTGTCTTTTCAGTCCTTTTTTCTATAAAACCCCGGGGGGAGGGGCGGGGGGGGCCTTATCGGGTCTGTTCAACTGGGGGGGGGGGGAGAAAGAGGGGAGGGGGTGTCAGAGAGGGGGGGCAGCACCCCCACAGACACCCCCAAACCCCTCCCCCCAGAACCCCACTCCCCCCTGCCAATCTGCCCCCCACCCATGCGTTAAAATTCCACCTAAACCCCCTCCGAACCCCAAAAACCACTCAGGACCCCCACCCCCAACCCCCCCCCCCCCGGATCCCCCCCCCACCAGCCTCAGGACCCCCTCAACCCCCCAACGCCTCAGGACTTCCCGAAACCCCTTCAGGACCTCCCTAAACCCCCCCAGGACCCTTTGAGCCCCCAAACTCCTTCAGGACGCCCACCAGGACCCCCCAAATCCCCCTCAAGTCCCCCTAAACCCCCTGAGGACCCCCCCTAACCCCCTTCAGACTCCTCTCAAGACCCCCAACCACCCCTCCCTGGACCCTTTGACCCCCAAACCCCTTCAGGACCCCCCAAATCCCTCTCAGGACCCTGTGCGTGTCCCCTAAACACTCCCAGGACCCCCAAACCCCACCTTAGGATCCCCCAAACCCCCATCATGACCCCCACTCACTGTAGGAGGAGATGTCGATCTCGTCGGGCAGTTCACTGATGTTCACCTCAAAACGATCCTGGACGTCGTTGAGGATTTTGGCGTCGTTCTCGTCCGACACGAAGGTGATGGCCAAGCCCTTGGTGCCGAAACGGCCCGCCCGCGCCACCTGGGGGGCGAAATCGGGGGTCAGGGACCCCAAACCCCATCCCCAAACTCACAGACCCCCCCGACCAGCCTGCTCGCAGCACCTCGAGGCCAAAAATGGGGGTCAGGCACCCCTAAAGCACCCCAAAACCAACAGACCCCCCCCCCCCAACCAGCCTGCTCGCACCACCTGGGGGCCAAAAACGGGCGTCAGGGACCCCTAAAGCACCCCAAAACCAACAGACCCCCCTGAACCGGCCTGCCTGCGCCATCTGGGGGCCAAAAACGGGCGTCAGGGACCCCAAACCCCCATTCAAAGCACCCCAATACCCCCTGACCCCCACAAGTCAGCCTTCCCATGCCACCCGGGGGGGGCAAAAACGGGGGCAAGGGACCCCCACATTCCCCCAAAACACCTTAACACCCCTTGACCCCCCCACCTGGGGGGCAAAAATGGGGGTCAGGGACCCCTAAACCCCTCCACAATACCCCAACAACCACAGAACTGTCGTCTTCTTGGGACAGAAGCCCCCCCCCCCATCACAACAGGAAGCCCCTAATGGTGAACAAAGTGCCCTCTCTATCACAGCAGCTCCCCATCGCGACAGAACCCCCCCCTATCGTGACAGAAACCCCACCCGGTGCAGGTAGGTGTCGGAGTCCTCGGGCATGTCATAGTTGAAGGCGATGTTGACGCGCTCGATGTCCATCCCGCGCCCGAACAGGTTGGTGGCCACCAGGATGCGGCGCTGGAAGTCCTTGAACTGCTGGTATCGTGACAGCCTGGGGGGCAACGGGGAGTCAGGGGGGCAGTGGATGGGGGTTTGGGGGTGTTTTGGGGGTATTTTGGGGGTGTTTCGGGGTCCCTCACCGCTCCTCCTGCGGCATCCCGCGGTGGATGGCGATGGCCGGGAAGTTCTGCTCCACCAGGAGCTGCGCCAGCGCGATGCAGCGCTGCACCGACTTCACGAAGATCACAACCTGGGGAGGAGAAACTGGGGGTTCAGGGGGGGCCACCCACAGAGCCCCCCAATATGGGTGGGGCCACCCAAGCCCCCCCAGATGACAAGGGGCCCCCCTGAGCCTCTCCCAGACACACAGCACCCTCTGACAGCTGAGCTTCCGTGATCCCCAAAGCTCTCCCGGATATTGGGGATCCCTCCTCCAACTCTGTTTCGGACACTGGGGACCCCCCCTCGACCTCTCCAAGACCCCATGTTCCCCCCCCAAACACTGGGAAACCCCCTAAATCCCTCCCACACATTGGGGTACCGCCACGGCCCCTCACATACATTTAGGACCCTCTCCCAGACACTGGGGTCCCCCCATGGCCCTCACAAACATTGGGGACCCCCTCCGAACCCCCAGGACACCAAATCCCCTCCTTAATCTCTTTTAAGATATTGGGGTCCCCCTTTGGATCCCCCAAACCTTCGGGCCCCCTTCCCACCGCTCATCTCCTCCATCCCCTCTCTGTGCTCCCGGGAACCCCCAAGATACTACCGTCCTCTTTAAAATCCTCCCAGATCTTGCGATCCCCTTTGAGCCCCCCCAAAATTTCGGGTCCTCCCCAAACCTTGGGGACCCCCCGCAGACTCTGGGGCCCTCCCCAGGCCCCCCCAAACCTTTCCCAACTCCCATTCCCAATGCCCCAAACCCCCCTCTCGGTCTTTTCCATCCCCTCTTTGTGCTCTCGCCCAGCCCCAAACCCCTGATTTTTGGGGTCACTCCCAGTTCTGGGGTCCCTCCCCGGGTTTTGGGGTCCCCCCCTCACCTGGTTGAACTCCAGGACGTCGAGAAGATCGAAGAGTTTGCGGTTCTTCTCGTTGTCCTTCAGCTTCACGTAATATTGCTGCAGCCCGTGCAGCGTCAGCTTCGTCTCGTCGTCCACGAAGATCTCCATCGGCTGGGGGGCACAGCTCAGCCCGGAGCCCCAAAACTGACCCCCTGCACCCCAAACCCGACCCCCTGCACCCCAAAACTGACTCCTCAGACCCAAAACTGACCTCCTGGCACCCAAAACTGACCCACTGGGACCCCAAATTCACCCTGGGACGCCAATACGCCCTTGAGAAGCCAATACGGTCCCCACGGACCCCAAAACAAATCCCCTGCACCCCAAAACCGACCCTCTGCACCCCAAAACCGACCGCCTGGGACCCTAAACTGGCCCTGGGACCTCAATGTGACCTCCGGATGCAATATGGCCCCATGGACCCCAACGCCAATCCCCTGCACCCAAAAACTGACCCGTGGGACCCTAAACTGACTCCCTGGAACCCCAAAACCAATTCCCTACACCCTCAAACTGACCCCTGGGACTCTAAACTGAACCCCCTGCACCCCAAAACTGACCCCTGGGACACCAATATGACCTTGGGAAGCCAATATGGCCTCATGGACCCCAAAAACCAACCCTCTGGTGCCCCAAAACTGACTCCTGGAACCAAAAACTGACCCCCTGCACCCCAAAACTGGGACCTCAATATGACCTCGGGACACCAATATGGCCCCACAAACCCCAAACCAACCCTGTGCACCCCAAAACCCACCCCTGAGACCCAAAATTGACCTCTGGGACCTCAATATGGCCCCAGGGACCCTAAAAGTGGCCTCTATGTCCCAAAACTGACCCCCTGGGAGCCAAAAGTGATCCCCTGCACCCCAAAACTGACACTGGGACCCAACAGAGCTGCCAAGGCACCCCCAAAACAGCCATAGAGAGTCCCTATGGTTCCCAATACACCCTGATATTGCCCCTGGGATCCCCCAAAAGAGCTCCCTAAGTTCCCAATGGATCCTTGCACCCTAGTACGGACCCTGGAACCCCAAAAGAGCTGCAGAAGATCCCCATGAGTCCCTGCGCTCTAATATATCAGCCTTGGAACCCCCCAAAAGAACTAAAGAGGGTCTCTAGAGTCCCCTAAACCCCAATATGGCTCCTGGGACCCCCAAAGAGCTGCTCAAGGTCCCTGTGGGTCCTCTACACCCCAATATGGCTCCTGGGACCCCCAAAGAGCTGCTGAATGTCCCTGTGGGTCCTCTACACCCCAATATCGCCCCTGGGACCACAAAAGAGCTGCCAAGGGTCTCCCAAAGGAGTTACAGAGGCTCTCGAGGGTTCCCTGTACCCCAATATCGGCCGTGGGATCCTCAAAACGGCCTTAGAGGATCTCTGGAGTCTCCCACACCTCAATACGGCCCCTTAGGATCCCCAAAAGGGCTACAGATGGTTCCTGTACCTCAATACAGTCTCTTGGACCCCAAAACAGCTGTCAAGGGGTCCCTCAAAGAGCCACAGGGAGTCCCTATGAGTCCCTGAACCCTGATATGATCCCTGGAACCCCACTATGTCTCCCCTGCCCCCCAAAATCACTCTGTAATCCCCCTCCACCCCCCATTTTCTTCCCCCCCCCCCCCGCCCCCCGCGCGACCCCCCGAAATCCTGCTCTCCGGCGGCTCCAGGAAAAGGGATCAGCGGGGTCCGGGCGCCTTGGAGGGTTTCGAGCCGCGCCGAGGCCGCACCGCGTCGACGCCGTCCGGGGTCCCGCCGTCTCCTCGCCGTGTGCCGGAGCGCCGGAAGAGGGGGGGGTGGGAGGCCGGGGGCGCGTGTGGGGGGGGGTGTGTATGTTTTAAGTGTTGGGGGGTTTGTTTGTTTGGTTTTGGTTTTTTTGGGGCGGGGGGAGGGAAAAAAAGAGATAATTTCCCCTCCCTAACCGCTGTTTGGAACGCCGCAGGCACTTACGGGCTCGAGTGCGTGTAGGGGGGCTCTTCGGCGGCGAGCTGCGGCGCCGGAGCGAGGAGGAGGAGGAGGAGGAGGAAATGGGGCCGGAGGAGGGGTCCGCGAGAGCTCTTCCGCAGGGGGGCAGGCGGGGCGGGGGGTAAGAAGGTAGAAGGGGTAATTACGTCTTGCATGAATTTGCGGCAGACGGGGCGGATTTCCTTGCTGAGCGTGGCGCTGAACATCATGACCTGCTTTTCGTGTGGGGTCATGCGGAAAATCTCCTGGACGTCCCGGCGCATGTCTGGGAGGGGGAAAAAAAAGAGGTTATAGGGGGCACGGGGGAGGAAATCAGGGGTTCAGGAGGGAAAACGTGGGGTCTGGGAGGGATGGGTGGAGGTCAGAGGAGAGTTCAGGGGCAACAATAACAGTTTAGAGACATTATAGGGGAGCATTGGGAGGTTTGGGGGGGCTTGGAGGCAGTTTGGAGGTGATTAAGGATGCTGAGGGGTAATTAGAGATCCTATAGACCAACTGAGGTGACTTAAAAAGAGACTGTCAAGGGCTGGGGGGAACACTGGGGGGGTTACAGGGGAGTTTGGGGGCTACAAAGAAGACTTAGAGTACATTATGGGGCAGCATGGGGAAATTTGGGGGGCTGGGGGGCAGTTAGGGGAGTTACAGAAGGGCCATCGGGGGCTCTGGGGGTCACCGGGGGGGTTACAAGAGAGTTTGGGGACTACAGAGACCATTAGAAGTCATTTTGGGAGAGCACAAGAAAATCTGGGGTGACTGGGAGGCAGTCAGGTAATACTTGTGCCCCTCCGGGTCCCCCCAAATCTCCTCCAACCCCCCCAGACTCCCTGTTTTTAGGGTCCCCCTCCATTTTTGGGGCTCACTGAGCTGCTTGAGTACCTTCTTGTGGTCTCTGCAATCCTAGGTTCGCTCCGGGTCCCCCCAAACCATCTCCAGCCCCCCAGTCTCCCCATTTTTTGGGTCCCTCTTCCCCATTTTCGGGGCTCACTGAGCTCCTCATGGTCTCTGCACCCTCGAGTCCCCCTGTGCCCCCCCCCGGTCCCCTCCAAGCCTCTTCCAGCCCCCATTTTCAGGGTCTCCCCCTCCATTTTTGGGGTCCCCTCCACACTTTCAGGGTTCCCTGAACTCCTCAAACACCTTCTTGTGGTCTCTGCTCTCTTCGGTCCCCCCTAAACATCCTCCAGACCCCCCCATTTTCGGGGTCCCCCTCCCCATTTTCAGGGCTCACTGAGCTGCTTCAGCACCTTACTGTCGCCTCTGCACCCTCGAGAACCCCCCAAGTCCCCTCCAAACCTCCTCCAGACCCCCAGACACCCTATTTTTAGGGTCCCCTCCCTATTTTTGGGGTTCCCCTCCCCGTTTTCAGCGCTTACGACCTCCTCAAACATCTCCTCGTGACCTCTGTACCCTCGGGTCCCTCCGAGTCCCATCCAAATCTCCTCCAGTCTCCCTGTTTTCATGGTCCCCTCCCCGTTTTCATGGTTGTCTCCCCGTTTTTGGGGTCCACCCTCCCCGTTTTTGGGGCTCACCGAGCTGCTCGAGCATCTTGTCGCACTCGTCCAGGATGAAGTGCTTGATGTGCTTGAGGTTGAGGCTCTTGTTGCGGGCGAGGGCCAGGATGCGGCCCGGGGTCCCCACCACGATGTGGGGACAGTGCTTCTTCAGCACCTCCTCATCCTTCTTGATCGACAGCCCCCCGAAAAACACCGCCACCTGAAACAAAGCGGGGGGGACGCACCCCAAAAACGGACTCAACACCCCAACAAACAGCCTGAAAACACCAAAAACCGGCCCAAACGGCCCCAAAAGCGGCCCAAACGGCCCCAAAACAGCACCATCAGCTAAAAAGATGGGGGACAACACCCCAAAAACAACCAGAGCCCCCCAAGAAACAACCATAACACCCAAAAAAACAGCCTAAAAACACCCAAACCAACCAGAGCACCCTGAAAAGCAACTTGAGCACCTCTGGACCCCCAAAAACCAACATCACCTGAAAAAGGGGGGGAGCAACGCCCCAAAACAGCCTCAGCACCCCAAAAAAAACCATCCAAGGTGTCCTGAAAACCAGCTGGAGGACACCAAAAATGACCAGAGCACCCCAAAATCCAGCCTGAGCACCCCCAGCCCCTGAAAAATACCCCTACCTGGAAAACAGGGGGGAAGCAACTCAAAACCAGACTGAGCACCCCAAAATCAATCAGAACGCCCCAAAAACCGCCTGAGTGTGCCAAAAAGCAGCTTGAGAATACCAAAAGCACCCAGAGTACCCCAAAATACAAACAGAGCACCCTGAAAACTAACCTGAACCCCCCAAAACCAGCACCACCTCGAAAAGGGGGGGGCAGCGCCCCAAAACCAGACTGAGCTCCCCCAAAACCAACGACAGCACCCCAAAACCAACCTGAGAACACAAAAAACCAACCAGAACAGCCCAAAAACCATCCTAAGACCATCAAAACCAACCAGAACAGCCTAAAACCAGTTTGAACACACTAAAAACAACCACAGCACCCCAAAAACCAACCAGAACGCCCCCAAAACCAACCACAAGATGCGAAAAACCAACCAAAAACCGCCAAAAAAACCCAGAAAACCAAATATCAACCAGAAGACGCCAAAAGCGTGCCTGAGCACCCCAAAATGCCACCAGAACGCCCTAAAACACAGACTAAGAACACCAAAACCAACCACAGTGCCCCAAAACTAAGTCTGAGCACCCCAAAAAAACAGAAGGCCTCAAAACCCAGAACGAAGACACCAAAAACAACCACAGCACCCCAAAAAAAACACCTTAAGGACATCAGAACACCCCAAAACCTGTCCCCACATACAAAGAAGGAACGTAAGCACTCCAAAATCACCGACAGGCGCCCCAAAACCCAAGCAGAGCACCCCAAAAGCCCCGCAGCCCCCCCAGACTCACCTTGACGCTGGGCATGTACTTGGAGAAGCGCTCGTACTCTTTGCTGATCTGGAACGCCAACTCCCGCGTGTGGCACATCACCAGCACCGACACCTATAAAAGGGGGGGTCAGCGCCACCACAGCCCCCCCAGAGCCCCCCTCAGCCCCCCATTTTCCCCATTACAGGATTGAGCCCCACTAAACGCCTCCCCTGACCCCCCATTTGCCTCATTACAGGCTCCAGCCCCCCCCCAGATACCCCCCCAAAGCCCCCCCTGCCCTATGAGAGACTCTAATCTCCCATAAACGCCCTCCTACACCTCCGCGAGACCCCCATTTGCGCTTCTATGCTCTCCAGCTCCCCCCACCCCCCAACACCCCCTATGGACCCCCCCTTAAAGCCCCCACACAGGCTCCAGCCCCCACAAAATGCCCCCCCCCGACCCTCACAAAAGCTGCAGATGAGCTCTCTCCTCCTCAAACACTCCTCCTGGACGCCCCCAGACCTCCATTTACCCCTTCACAGGCTCCAAGCCCCCCCCAAATGCCCGCCTTGACCCCCCCGGGCCCCCACCTGCCCCGTGACGGGCTCGAGCTGCTGCAGCGTGGCCAGCACGAAGACGGCGGTTTTGCCCATGCCGGATTTGGCCTGGCACAGCACATCCATACCCAGGATGGCCTGCGGGATGCACTCGTGCTGCACTGCGGGGCGAGAAAGAAGAGGGGGGGTCAGCAACGCCAGGGAACCCCAAAACCCCCCGGGGGGGGGGGAGTGGAGAGAGGGAGCAGGGATCTGGGGGCAGTTTGGGGGGGGCTCTGAGGGGAGTCTAGAGAGCACTGAGGGGTTTGGGGAGATCTAGAAGCAGTCTGGGGTGTCAACAATGGGTCTGAGAGCGGTCTGGAGGGGATCCGGGACAGTTTGTGGGGCACTGAGAAGAGTCTGAAAGCAGTTTGGGGGTCAATGAGGGGTTTGAGAGCGGTCTAAGGGCAGTTTGTGGGGCAGTTTGTGGGGCACTGAGGGGAGTCTGAATGCAGTCTGGGGGTCAATGAGGGGTTTGAGAGCGGTCTAAGGGCAGTTTGAGGGGCACTGAGGGGAGTCTGGGGGAAGTCTGCGAATCAATGAGGGGTTTGAGGGTGGTCTGGGGGTAGTTTGGGTGAGTCCCGGGCATTTTGAGAGGTTTGGGGAGATCTAGGACCAGTCTGGGAATCAATGAAGGGTTTGAGGGGAGTCTGGGGCAGTTTGAGGGGAGTCTGGGGGGGTTAATGAGGGGTTTGAGGGCGGTCTGGGGGCAGTTTGGTAAACACTGAGGTGTTTCGGGGATGATGTGATGCGGGACTGGCAAGGTTGAGGGGTTCTGGGGGCGGTTTGGGGGGCACTGAGAGATTTGGGGGGAGTCGGGCGGACGCTAAAAGGTTTGAGAAAGATCTGGGGGCTCTGAAGGGGGCAGTTTGGAGGCTCTACAGAAAACTCTGAGAGAACTCAAGAGCTTGGGGGGCCCTGAGGGAGGATATGGGGGGGACCGAGGAGTTTGAGAGGATCTGGGGGCGGTTTGGGGGGCACTGACAGGTTTAAGAAGAGTCCTGGGAATGTTTTGGGGGCACTGAAGAACTTGGGGAGCTCCGGAGACGGATTTGGGGGAGCAGAAGAGCTTAGGAGGCTCGGGTGGATTTGGTAGAGACTGAAGAGCTTGGGGGGCCTCTACAGAGAACTTGAAGCGAAATGAAGACTTCGAGGAGCTCCGGCGGAGAATTTGGGGTGACTGAAGAGCTTGAGAGGCCCTGAGGAACGATTTGAGGGGGACTGAGGAGCTTGGGGAACCCTGGGGGAGAATCTGGGGGGGACTGACGAGCTCGGGCAGCTCGAAAGAGAATTTGGAGAGGAATTAAGAGCTTGGGGGGCTCTGGGGAAGGATTTGGGGGGGCTGAAGAGCTTGAGGGGCTCTGAGGGACGATCTGAGGGGAACTGAGGAGCTTGGGGAACCCTGGGTGAGAATCTGGGGGGGACTGACAAGCTCGGG
>NC_071431.1:134134-181731 GCF_017976375.1 Cuculus canorus
AGAGCCCCCCATTTGCCCCATTACAGGATTGAGCCCCACTAAACGCCTCCCCTGACCCCCCATTTGCCTCATTACAGGCTCCAGCCCCCCCCAAAGCCCCCCCTGCCCTATGAGAGACTCTAATCTCCCATAAACGCCCTCCTACACCTCCGCGAGACCCCCATTTGCGCTTCTATACTCTCCAGCTCCCCCCACCCCCCAACACCCCCTATGGACCCCCCCTTAAAGCCCCCCCCACAGGCTCCAGCCCCCCCAAAATGCCCCCCCCCGACCCTCACAAAAGCCGCAGATGAGCTCTCTCCTCCTCAAACGCTCCTCCTTGATGCCCCCAAACCTCCATTTACCCCTTCACAGGCTCCAAGCCCCCCCCAAATGCCCGCCTTGACCCCCCCGGGCCCCCACCTGCCCCGTGACGGGCTCGAGCTGCTGCAGCGTGGCCAGCACGAAGACGGCGGTTTTGCCCATGCCGGATTTGGCCTGGCACAGCACATCCATACCCAGGATGGCCTGCGGGATGCACTCGTGCTGCACTGCGGGGCGAGAACGAAGAGGGGGTGTCAGCAACGCCAGGGAACCCCAAAACCACCCGGGGGGGGGGAGTGGAGAGAGGGAGCAGGGATATGGGGGCAGTTTGAGGGGGGCTCTGAGGGGAGTCTAGAGAGCACTGAGGGGTTTGGGGAGGTCTAGGAGCAGTCTGGGGCGTCAACAATGGGTTTGAGAGCGGTCTGGAGGGGATCCGGGACAGTTTGTGGGGCACTGAGAAGAGTCTGAAAGCAGTTTGGGGGTCAATGAGGGGTTTGAGAGCGGTCTAAGGGCAGTTTGAGGGGCACTGAGGGGAGTCTGGGGGAAGTCTGCGAATCAATGAGGGGTTTGAGGGTGGTCTGGGGGTAGTTTGGGTGAGTCCCGGGCATTTTGAGAGGTTTGGGGCGATCTAGGACCAGCCTGGGAATCAATGAAGGGTTTGAGGGGAGTCTGGGGCAGTTTGAGGGGAGTCTGGGGGGGTTAATGAGGGGTTTGAGGGCGGTCTGGGGGCAGTTTGGTAAACACTGAGGTGTTTTGGGGATGATGTGATGCGGGACTGGCAAGGTTGAGGGGTTCTGGGGGCGGTTTGGGGGGCACTGAGAGATTTGGGGCGAGTCGGGCGGACGCTAAAAGGTTTGAGAAAGATCTGGGGGCTCTGAAGGGGGCAGTTTGGAGGCTCTACAGAAAACTCTGAGAGAACTCAAGAGCTTGGGGGGCCCTGGGGGAGGATTTGGGGGGGGGACCGAGGAGTTTGAGAGGATCTGGGGGCGGTTTGGGGGGCACTGACAGGTTTAAGAAGAGTCCTGGGAATGTTTTGGGGGGCACTGAAGAACTTGGGGAGCTCCGGAGACGGATTTGGGGGAGCAGAAGAGCTTAGGAGGCTCGGGTGGATTTGGTAGAGACTGAAGAGCTTGGGGGGCCTCTACAGAGAACTTGAAGCGAAATGAAGACTTCGAGGAGCTCCGGCGGAGAATTTGGGGTGACTGAAGAGCTTGAGAGGCCCTGAGGAACGATTTGAGGGGGACTGAGGAGCTTGGGGAACCCTGGGGGAGAATCTGGGGGGGACTGACGAGCTCGGGCGGCCCGAAAGAGAATTTGGAGAGGAATTAAGAGCTTGGGGGGCTCTGGGGAAGGATTTGGGGGGGCTGAAGAGCTTGAGGGGCTCTGAGGGACGATCTGAGGGGAACTGAGGAGCTTGGGGAACCCTGGGGGAGAATCTGAGGGGGGACTGACAAGCTCGGGCGGCCCGAAAGAGAATTCGGAGAGGAATTAAGAGCTTGGGGGGCTCTGGGGAAGGATTTGGGAGGGCTGAAGAGCTTGGGGGGCGCCGGGGGAGGATCTTATGGTCCCTGCGGGGCCCCCCGGTACCTTCCGAGGGGTGCTCGAAGCCGCAATCCACGATCGCGCGGAGCAGCTCGGGTTTAAGAAGGAAATCGCGGAACCCGGAGCTGTGGATGGAGACGTAGGAGCCCTTCACGTCCTTCTTGGGCGGCGCCTCCGCCCCCTCGCCCCCCGCCGCGTTGTCCACCTCGTCATCCTCATAGTCGAGGAGTTCGTTGTCCACGTCGTTCTCCGCCATCGCTGCGGGAGGAGGCGGAGAAGAATGAGGGGGGAGCCGAGCGCCCGCCCGCGCCGCCATCTTGGCTCCCACAATGGCTGCGAGGCGCTCTCCGAGCTCTCCCGGCCGCGCCGAGCGACGGAAGAAAGAAAGGACGGCGGCGGCGGGCGCGGGGGAAGGAGAGCGATGGGTATCGGCCGTGGCGAAGCGCGGATGGGCGGCGGGGAAGGCGATCCGCGGCCGATGGCGAAGCGCGGACGCGCCGCCATCACTTACCGCCCAGCGCTACAACCACCGACCGGAAAGAGTGGGCGGGGCTATGCGAGTGCCACTTCCGGTCCCGCGCGCGCGCCCGAGGACCCCGCCTTCCCTTCAAGGCCCCTCAGCGCGGGGCTGCCCGTGGCGATCGCCTGATTGCGCCCGCGCCAACCCGCGCCCCCGCCGGGTTCTCTCTCACCCTCCCCGCGCTCTCCCTCTCCCTCTTGACCCTCCGCGACCGCACGGGGGCCCCAACGCAGCCCCTCATCTCCACGCAACCATCGCGCTCCAAGCAGGCACCGCGCATGGCAGCCCCGCTGGGGTCCTAAGGCTCCCGCCTCGCTGCGTTGCTATGGCGACAGAGCCCGCCCCCTCGGGCATAACGCGGAGCCGCGAATGGCGAATAGGGTTTATTGGGGGGGTCACGGCCCGGCGATGCTGATGGTCGCCAAGGCAACGCTCTCGGTGGATTGGCTCCGCCCTTTCTCGTAGATGAGGTAGAGGAGCGGGGAGGAGTCCTGGGCGGAGGGGGGCGGGGCTGCCATCGAGGAGTACCCGCTCGGCCCCTCCCACACGCGCAGGCCCCGCCCCCACCACGTGGTGCCGTTCGTGAAGCTCCAGCGCAGCGTCAGGTTCACCCCTGGAGGGGAGAAGGGCGGAGTCAGCGCTGGCCACGCCCCCCACCATCGCCATGTGCAACGAGCCACGCCCAGTTTGCCTCAGACCACGCCTCCTTGTTCTGAGGCCACGCCCTCTCAGGACAAGCCACGCCCACTCCATGCACACCGCGCCAGGCCACGCCCTCATAGCAAGCCACGCCCCCAGCTCCACCTGCTCCCCCCACACCACTGAGCCCCCCCCAAATCCCCATGAGCTCCCCCAAATCCCCACCCACTAACCCCCCCCAAACCCCCTCAAATACTCTTGAACCCCCCAAGCCCCCCAAATCCCCCTGAGCCCCCCCTAACCCCCCTGCTCCCCACCCTTGAGCCCTTGGACCCCCCTAAATCCCCCTGAGCCCCCCCAAACCCCCCTGTCCCCCCACCCCCGAGACCCCCGAGTCCCCCAAATCCCCCCGATCCCCCCCAAACCCCCCCGCCTCACGCTGGCTCTCGTGCGCGGGGTTGCTGAAGAAGACGAGGCCGCGGGTGACGAGGACGCCGGCCGCCACCGCGGGGTCCACGAGGACGGGGTCGAAGGCGACGGCGCTGGGGGGCAGCGAGGCCCCCCCGTCCCAGCTCCGCGCCACCATGCGGCACCGGCACCGGTAGAAGTTCTGGTTGCGGATGCTGACGGCGACGGAGCCGTCGGGGAGCTCGTAGGGCTGGGGGGGACCCGGGAATGGAACCCCCACCCCAAGAAATGGAACCCCCACACCCGAAACGTGATCCCCGTCACCCAAAATAGAGACCCCGCCCTGAAAAGTGGAGCCTGAACCCCAAAAAATGGAGCCTGAACCCCAAAAAGTTGAGCCCCCCTGAAAACATGGAGCCCATACCCCAAAAAGCAGAACCTACACCCCGAAAAATGGAACCCCCACCCCCGAAACAGTTTCCCCCCACACCTCGGTACCCCCCAAACTCCCTAGGTCCCCCCAGCCCCCCCGGACTGCCCGTGCCTCAGTTTCCCCCCACACTTCGGTGACCCCAAACCCCCCAGGTGCCCCCCAAACCCCCATGTGCCTCAGTTTCCCCCCACACCTTGGTGACCCCAAACCCCCCAGATGCCCCCCAAACCCCCCCCGTGCCTCAGTTTCCCCACACATCTTGCTGCCCCCAAACGCCTCCGGACCCCCCGGACCCCCCCAGGACCCCCCGTGCCTCAGTTTCCCCCCACCTGGCACTCGTCGGGGGTGAAGTCGTGGGGGCGCCGGGGCGCCCCAAAGGGGATGGCGGGCAGGGTCCCCCCCCAGCGCCAGCTGTGCCCCCCATCATCGCTGAGCAGCAGCCGCACCCCGTCCCGCTCCAGCGTCCCATGGCCGCAGAACAGCAGGCGGCCCCGCGCGGGGGGGAGGCGCTTCTGGGGGGACCCCAAAACCAGAGTGAGCCCCCAGACTGGGGACCGGGCCCCTGAACTGGGAACTGAGCCCCCAAACTGGGGGCTGAGCCCCGAAACTGGGGAATGAGCCCTCTGAACTGGGAACTGAGCCCCTAAACTGGGAACCAAGACCCCATACTGGGCACTGAGCCCCAAAACTGGGCACTCTGCCCCCCCAAACCCCTGTGCCCACCCCAAACCCCCTGTGCCACCCCAACCCCGTATCCCCCCTGTACCTCCTATGCCCCCCCCAAACCCTGTGCCCACCCCAAACCCCCTGTGCCCCCCAAACCCCCTGTGCCGCCCCAACCCCGTGTCTCCCCTGTACCTCCTATGACCCCCAAACCCCGTGTCCCCCCCGTACCTCCTATGACCCCCAAACCCTGTGCCCCCCCAAACCCCCCCCCCGCCCCATACCTGGATGCCATAGCCGGGCCCGGGGGCGAACACCTCGCTGCCCAGGACCCCCGAGAGGTTTTGGGGGGCCCCCCAGGAGCGCCCGTCGTCGCGGCTGCGCAGGAGCTGGGTGGTGGGGGGGCCGCAGGCCTGGGGGGGGTGGGCGCAGCGGGCGAAGAGCAGCAGCACGTCCCCCCCCGCCACCCCCAGCGCCCCCAAACTCAGCCCGTCCGGAGACCACCCGTCGTCCGTCGCCACCCGCGTCGGTCCCCACGTCGCGCCTGGGGGGGGGAAAAGGGAGCCTGAGACACCCCCCCGACCCCCCAAAACACACTGAGCCTCCCGTGAGCCCCCTCGAGCCCCCCTACGACCCCTTAAACCCCATCTAGGACCCCTATAACCCCCCATTACTGCCCCCAGGACCCCCATAACACCCCAATTCCCCCCCCCCGGGACCCCTTTAACCCCCCCTCGGACCATCTTAACCCCCCATTTCCCCCCCCAGGACCCCTTTAACCCCCCCACAGAACCCATTTGACACCTCATTCTCCCCCCCAGACCTCTTTAACCCCTCATTCCCCCCCCCCCGAACCCCTTCAACCCCTCATTTCCCCCCACCAGGACCCCTTTAACCCCCCATTTCACTCCCCAAGGCCCCTTTAAGCCCCCTCCAGAACCCCTTTAACCCCTTATTTCCCTCCCCAGGACCCCTTTAACCCCTCATTCCCTCCCCCAGAACCCCTTTACCCCCCCCAGCCCCCCACCTCTGTCGGGGGAGCGTCGGCAGGCGATGACCTTGGCCCCCACGTCGTCGGGCGAGCGCTTGCGCCCCTCGGCGCAGGCCAGCAGAGCCCCCCCGGGGGTGACGATCACCAGAGGCACCCGGAACGTGTGGACCCCCCCGTGCCCCTCCCCGCTCACCCACAGCAGCTGCTCCCGCACCACGCGGGGGCGAACCTAGGGGGGATAAAGGGGTTGGGGGGCACTGGGGGCTGAACTGGGGGGTTATAGAGGCTTTGGGGTGTACTGGGGGGGAATGGGGGGGTATAGAGGGGTTTGGGGAGAATGGGGGCTGAACTGGGGGGCTATAGAGGGGTTGGGGGGCACTGAGGACTGAACTGGGGGGGTATAGAGGGGTTGGGGGGTACTGGGGGCTGAACTGGGGGGGGTATAGAGGGGTTGGGGGCACTGGGGGGGCATTGGGGGGAATGGGGGGGTTATAGAGGCTTTGAGGGGCTATGAAAGGGTTGGAGAGCACTGGGGGGGGCTATAGAGGGGTTGGGGGGCAAGTGGTGAGGGGAATGGGGGTTTATAGACGAGTTGGGGGTCACTGGGGGGGAATGAGGGATTATAGAGGTTTTGGGGGGCACTGGGGGGGAATGGGGGGGTTATAGAGGGGTTGGGGGCACTGGGGTGGTTATAGAGAGGTTGGGGGACAAGCGGTGAGAGGAACGGGGGTTTATAGACGAGTTGGGGGGCACTGGGGGGGAATAGGGGGTTATAGAGGGGTTGGGGGGCACTGGGGGGGGGAGTGAGGGGCGATAGAGGATTTGGGGTGACGAGGAGGGGCCCTGGGGGTCTCTGTGTGGCCCTGCGAGGGGCTCGGGGGGGCTCTTTGAGGTCCGGGGGGGCACTTTGGGGTCCGGGGGGCTCGGATCCACCCCCCCCACCACCCCGTACCGACTCGGGGGTCGCGACCCAGCGCGAGGCTGCGCCGATCGCGAGGCGCAGCGCGAGGAGCAGCGCGAGGAGCGCGGACGGGAGCGCCGCCATGTCAGCCCGGCCGGGTCACATGACCCGCAGCGGAAGGGGCGGGACCAGCACGAAAAGAGCGGTTAAAGGGGCAACGGCGAAGTTGAGGGAGGAGTCGGCCTTAAAGGGGAAACGCGGTCTGATCTTAAAGAGGCAAAGAGGGTGTCGGGTCCGGCCTTAAAGGAGCAATGTAGGGGTTAAGGTTCGGTCTTAAAGGGACAACGCAGAGAGTGAGGTCCATCCCTTAAAGGAGTAATGTGGGGGTTAAGGTTCGGCCTTAAATGGGTAATGCAGAGTGCGGTCCTCCTTTTAAAGGGGCAATGCATCGGTCGGCGACAGTTCTTAAAGGAGCAATGCAAAGGTTGGCTATCAGCCTTAAAAGGGCAATGCAGAGGTTGGGGGGTCCAACCTTAAAGTGGCAAAACGGTGTGGTGTCGGCCTTAAAGGGGCAACGCGAATGATGGGTGGGGACACACTGACACCCCCCCTCTAAACATATCAGCACCATTTTTGAGGCAAACCCCTTTTTTATTGCACTTCTCGTTGTCCCTGAGCGCTGAGGGGGGAGGGGCTGTGCCCCATGGCAGGGTGGGGACCGCCCCCCCCCCTTTCCTTTGGCCCCGAAGCATTGTGGGAAGAGTCCGGTCAGGGCTCGGCCAAGCGCAGCATCGGGCCCGAGGCTGTGGGGACGCTGTGGGGCAGAGAGAGCACTGAGGGGGCACCCAGGGGTCCCTTAGGGGTCATGGGTACTAGGGGTCACCCAGGGGTCAGGGGTCACCCAGGGGTGACATAGGGGTCTGGGGTCACATAAAGGTCAGGGACTGGGGTCAACCAGGGGTCAGGGGTCACATAGGGGTCAGGGCTCCATGGGGGCAGCCAGGGTGGGGGTCTCAGTTCGGGGTTGGGGGTCTGAGATAAGGGGTTGGGGGTCCTGGGGGCGGTCCCAGGGGGGTCAGAGGTTGTGGGTCAGGGTTGGGGGGTCTCAGACGTCCCGGGGGGTGACAGGATTGGGGGGGGGTCAGAGGGCCCCAAGGTTTGGGGGTCACAGGGATCAGAGATAAGGGATGGAAGATAAGAAGGCAGCGGCTGGGGGTCCCGATTGGGGGTCCCGGTTGGGGGTCCCGGTTGGGGGTCCCGGTTGGGGGTCGGTACCTGCGCAGGCGCTGCGCCCCCAGAAGGTCGTGCAGAAGGAAGCGCAGCCCCAGGCTCAGTCCCGGGGGGGGCCGCGACCCCCCCAAAACCTGCGCCAGCGGCAGCTCCCGGTGCCGAGTGCGGCGGATCAGCGCCAACAGCGCCCGGCGGCCTTGGGGGGGGGCAAGAAAGGGGGGGACCCCCGTATGGCATCTGGGGGGGGGGAGAAAGGGGGGGGAACCCCGTACGGCATCTGGGGGGGGGGCAAAAGGGGGGGGGGAACCCCCGTATGGCATCTGGGGGGGGAAAACAGGGGAGACACCCCCATGGCAGCTTGGGAAAAAAAGGGGGGGACCCCCCCTATGGCATCCATGGGGGGAGGGAGAGGGGGCTGGGGACCCCCCTATGGCAGCTGGGGGGGGGTCCTGGGGGGTCTTAAGGGGGTCCTGGGGGTCCCTGGTTGGGTTCTGGGGTCCTGGGGGGGTTTTGGGGTCCTCGGGGGGGGAGGTCCTGAGTGGGTCTGGGGTCCCGGGGGGAGTTTGGGGTCCCAGAGGGGGTCCTGGGTAGGCTCTGGGGGTCTGAGTGGGGTCCTGGGGGAGTTCTGGGGGTCCCGGGGTGAGTTTTGGGGGTCCCCCGGGGGGAGGTTGGGGTCCCAGGGGGGTTTTGGGGTCCCCTCACCTCGCAGCACGGCGCGGACGACCCTCCCGGCCCCCGGCAGCGCCAACCACCAACTGCCGACGTCGCGCACCGTCAGCAGCCCCAGAGCCACCAACTGCCTGGGGGGAAACGGGGGTCAAACGGGGCCCCCCCAGGACCCCCCGAACCCCAACAGCCCCCCAGAACCCCCTTAGACCCCCCAAAAGGCCCCCCCCGAGCCCCTAAAAGCCCCCAAAAACGTTCCCCAGACCCCCAAAAAGTCCTGCTGAACCCCCACAGCCCCCCTTAGACCCCCAAAAACCTTCCCCGCACCCCCAAAAGACCCCCCTGAACCCCCTTAGACCCCCAAAAAGCTCTCCCAGACCCCCAAAAGACCCCCCCGCACCCTAACAGCTCCCTCCAACCCACTTAGACCCCCCCAAAAGGCCCCCCAGAACCCCCTAATCTACCCCAGAGGGAATCAAAGAGGAGCACAGGAGACTCCAGAGCCCCCCCCAACCCCCCCAGACTCCCAAAAGGCCCCCCCAGACCCCCTAAATCTGCTCCTGGGGACCCCAAATCTGTCCCAGAGGAGGAAATGGGGGGATCTGAAGCCTCTCAGCCCCCTCAAACTTACCCCGGGGAGGGTATGAAGCCCCCCCAGAACCCCCAAACCTGCCCCGGGGGGGTCAGAAGCCCCCCAGACCCCCCAAACTTGCCCCAGGGAGGCCTGAAGCCCCCCAAACCTGCCCCGGGGGGGGTCAGAAGCCCCCCCAAACCTGCCCCATACGTGATGTCGCGGTCCTCGAAGCCGAGCGCCCGCATTTGCGCCTCATCGTAGCTCAGCGCCGCGCTCGCCGCCACGGCCGTATCCAGGAAGCGCCGCACCAGCCCCTCGCGGGGGGTCCCGGCCACGGCCGCCAACACCTGCGGAACGGCGTTAGGGGGGGACAAAACCCCCCCGGGGACCCCAAAACAACCCCGGGGAACCCCTCGGGGGCCCAAAAGCACCACCAGGGACACCAAAATCCCCCCACCGGGGACCCCAAAAAAGGCATCAGGGACCCTCCTGGGGACCCAAAACCACCCCTGGGGAATCCTAAAAGCTTCCTCGGGGACCCTAAAATCTCTCTGGAACCCCAAAATTCCCCTTGGTGACACTCCCAGGGACCCCCAAAACACCTCCGGGTATCCTAAAATCCTTCCCGGGGACACTAAAATAGCGCTGTGAACCCCAAAATCACTCTAGGAACCCTCCCAGGGACCCAAAACCACTCCTGGGGACCCCAAATCCCTCCTGGGGACCCAAAAACATCTCTAGAACCCAAAAAAACCATTGGGAACCCCCAAAATCACCCTGGGGACCCCTAAAATCATCTCAGGGACTGTAAAATGCCCTTAGAAGCCTCTCAGGGACCCAAAAATAACGCAAAGGACACTAAAATCCCCATAAGGACCCCAAAAACAGTCTGAGAGACTCTCCTGGGGACCCTAAAACCCCCCCTGAGCACCATAAAATCCCCCAGGGACCCCAATACGACCCCAAACACCCCGAATATCACCCCAGGGACCCTCCCAGGGACCCCAAATGCCACGGAAACCCCAAAACACTCCTGGAGACCCTCCCAGAGACCCAAAAATGGCCTCAGGGACCTTCCTGGGGACCCCAAAACACCCCTGAGGTCTCTCTTAAGAATGCCAAAACACGCCAGAGGACCCCAAAATACCCCTGGGAACCCTCCTGAGGACCCTAAAATACCTACGGGACCCCGAAAATCTTCTTGGAGACCCTCTCAGGGACCCCCAAAACACCGCTGGGGAACCCTCTGGGGACCCTAAAATCCTCCTGGGATCCTAAAAGTCACCTTTGGGACCCTCTTAGAGACCGCAACCCCCCCACAGGAGACCCCAATTTCCCAAATACCCCAAATTCCCGAATACCCCAAATTCCCAAAACTTCAATTTCACAAATACTCCAATTACCTTCTGAGGACCCCAAAACTGACCTCAGAGACCCCCAAAACACCTCTTAGGACCCTAAATTCCTCCTGGCGACTCTCCCAAGGACCCTAAAAATCCCTCTGTGACCCAAAACACCTCCGGGGACCCTCTCAGAGACCCAAGAACACTCCTGGGGACCCCCTGGGGCACCCTAAAATCTCCCTGGGATCCTAAAAATCAGCCTGGGGACCCCCTTAAGGACCCCAAAACCCCCCCAGGGGACCCCAATTTTGCCCCCCACCTTCTCCCTGTAGGGCTCCATGAAGACGACCGCCAGCTCGTCGGGGCCGAGCCCGAGGTGCAGCAGCCGCACGCGGCCCTCATCGCGCAGGCGGTTCTGGGGGGGAGCGAGGGAGGGTCAGGGGGGACCCCCAGTTTTTTTGTGGAGGGAGGGGGTGCTGGGGGTTTTGGGGGGGTCTCACCAGGTGCCGGTCGACGGCGGTGCGGTCGGGGACGAGGTCGTAGAGCTGATGGCGCAGGACGAGGGGCGGCAGCGCATCCCCGAAGAGGCGCCGAGGGAAGAGAGCGGCCACGGCCGCCAGAGCCGCCTCCACCGCCGCGGGGGTGCCTGGGGGGGGGGGCACGAGGGGCAATGGGACCCCCCCAAACCCCTATAGGCCCCCCAGGCCCCCATAGCCCCCCTGAACCCCCATAGCCCCCCCAGACACCCATAGCTTCCCTAGACCTCCATAGCCCCCCTGAACCCCCATAGCACCCCCAGACTCCTATAGCCCCCCCTGGGTCGCCATAGCCTCCCCAGGATCCCCATAGCCCCCTCAGGATCTCCCCCAGCCCCCCATAACCCCCTTCCAGCCCCCATAACCCCCCACGACCTCATAACCCCCCCCACGACCCCCGTAGCCCCCCCTGACCCCCACAGTCCCCCCCAGAACGCCCATAGCCCCCCCGACCCCCATAGCTCCTCCCAGAGGGCCCCCTAAACCCCCTTTCCCTTCCCCCCCGGTACCATCGGGTCGCGGGTCCCCCCCCGGCCCCTCTCCCCGCGGCCGTTTTCCGCCCCCCCAGGGGTCCCCGAGGAGGCGGCGGCGGCGCCGGTTCATGAAAGAGGGGGGAACTTCCGACGCGCGGTGATGACGTCAGAGGCGCGCGCGACGGGCGGGGCCTCCTGAGAGGAGCGAGTGGGCGGAACCAATGGGAGGAAAAGGGAGGGGGGGATTGAATTGAATCGTTTGGGCTAATGGGGGGTTTGAACCAAACCATGTGGGGACAAAGGGGGGGGCTTGGATTGAACCATGAGGGGCAATGAGGGGGGGGGTGTGTGGATCAAACCATTTAGGGCAATGGTGGGGGTTGGATCGAACCATTTGGGCCAATGGAGGAGGGTGGATTGAACCATATGGGGCAATGGTGGGGGAGGATTGGATTGAACCACGTGGGGGGTGGATGGAACCATTCGGGGCAATGGGGTGGTTGGACTGAACCATGGGGTTGGATCAAACCATTTAGGTGCAATGGGGGGGGGATTGAACCATGTCAGGCGATGGGGAGGTGGATCAAACCATGTGGGGGGACTCGGATCAAACCATTTAGAGGCAATGGGTGAGTGTGGATTGAACCATTTGGGCCAATGGGGGGGTTGGATCAAACCATGTGTGTGCGAGGGGGTTGGATTGAACCATTTGGCCCAATGGGGGGGTTGGATTGAACCATTTGGAGACAACGGGGGGGGGGCAGATTGAACCGTGTGGGGCAATGGGGGGCGCTTGGATCAAACCATGTGTACTGGGTGGGTGGGGGGGGGTCAGGTCAAACCATTTGGGCCAAACGGGGGGAGGGTTTCACGGCCTTTATTGGGTGTAGAGACTGGCGGCGAAGACGATGTCGCGCTTGATGGCGGTGGCGGCCGCCTCCATCTTGGCGGCGAGGGCGGGTTCCCCCACGAGGCGCGCGGCGCTCCGCAGCTCTCGGCAGCGCTCCTCCAGGCGCTGAATGCACCGCACCACTGCGCCTTCCTGCAGCCCCGGCAGTCCCGGCAGCTCCGCAAAGGGCTGCGGAGTCGGGGGTCAGGATGGGGGGTGGGGGTCCCAAGGAGAGAATCGGGGAGAAAAGGGGAAATGGGGGGAGAATGGGGGGTCGGGGGGGCCCGGAGGAGGGGGAATGGGGGTCCCAGAGGGTGGGAAGGGAGAGAATGGGGGGATTGGGGGTCCCAGGGGGGAAATTGGAGAGTCCCAGCGGGGTTTTGGGGAGTCCCAGGGGTTTTGTGGGTGTCCCAGGGGGGTATCTGTGGGGGTCGCGGGGGTTTTGAGGCATCCCAGGGGGTTTAGGGGAGTCCCAAGGGGGTTTTAGGGGGTCCAAGGGGTCTTGGGGGGTATCCCAGGGGTTTGCGGGGGCCATAGGGGGGGTCTCAGGATGTTTGGGGGGGCCACAGGGGTTTGGGGGGGTTGCGGGGCTGTCCCAGGGGGTTTGGGGGATCCCAGGGAGGGTCTCAGGGATTTTGGGGTGTCACGGCGGGGGTTTCTCAGGGGTTTTGGGGGTCCCACGGGGTGTCTCAGGGGGTTTGGGGGTCCCAGGGGGTGTCTCAGGGGTTTTGGGAGGTTCTGGGGGTGGTCTCAGGGGTTTTGGGGTGCCACGGCGGGGGTGTCTCAGGGATTTTGGGGGTCCCGGGGGGGGTCTCAGGGGTTTTGGGAGGTCCTGGGGGTGGTCTCGGGGGTTTTGGGGTGCCGCAGGGGGGCCGCTCTCTCACCACGCCTCTCGCCCACTCGTAGACGACCTCGGTGAGGCCGAAGCCGAGCTCGTCGACGCAGTCCTGGGGGTTCTGGGGGAGCCCCATCTCCTGCTGGAGGCGCCCGAGGCGCAGAGCGACCCCCCGGACCTGCTCCACCGCCTGGGGGGGCGAAACGGGGGGACCCCGAGTCAGAGACGCCCCCCAGAACCCCCCACAGCCCACAGAGACCCCCCCGCAGCCTCAGAAACAAACATTTTTGGGGGGTCCCACCCCATTTCTGGGGGGTACCTGGAGCGGCGTAGGGGGGCAGTTGGTTTGGGGGGGTCCCTGTGCCCCCCCCCAACTCCACACACCATCAGGGACCCCCAATCGCCCCCCACAGCCCCCCAAAACCCCCCCATAACCCTCAAAACTCCCCCATAACCCCCTTCCAGTCCCCAAAGACTCCATTTTTGGGGGTCCCACTTTGTTTTCTGGGGGTACCTGGAGGGGGTGAGGAGGCGGTTTTGGGGAGTCCCTGTGCTCCCCCCCGTCAGACCAAGAAGAGCCCCCAGGCCCCCCAAAACCTCCCCATAGCCCCCCAGATCCCCCCTTCCAGCCCCAAAATGCCCCTCACTTTTGGGGGTCCTGCCCAATTTTTGGGGGGTACCTGTATCAGGGGTGAGGGGAGGAGTTTGGGGGGGTCCCCGTGACGCCCCCTCTGGCTTTTCACACCAGCAGAGCCCCCCAAGCCCCCCCAAATCCCCCTACAACCCCCCAAAATCCCCCTCTAACCCCCCAAAGCCGCCCAGATCCCCCCCTTCCAGCCCCCCAGTTTTTCGTTTTTGGGGGTACCTGCAGCAGGGCGGGGGGCAGGCGCTTCGGGGGGTCCCCGCGGCCCCCCCCGGCCGTGCAGGCCAGCAGAGCCGCGCACTCCTCGGGGCGCAGCGGCGCCAGAACGTTACCCAACAGCAGCTCCGTCAGCAGCAGTTCGTGGGCGCTCAGCAGCGAAGCCACGCGTCCCCCCAAAGCCACCGCGTCCCCCCGACCCACATAGCCCAGAGCCCGCAGCACCTGCCGGGAAAAAAGGGGGTACGGGGGGGGAAAGGGGGGTATGGGGGGGGAAAAGGGGGTACGGGGGGGGGAAAGATGGGGGTACGGGGGGGGGAAAAGGGGGTAAGGGGGGGAAAAATGGGGGTACGGGGGGGGAAAGGGGGGTAAGGGGGGGAAAAAAGGGGGTACGGGGGGGGAAAGATGGGGTAAGGGGGGGGAAAATGGGGGTATGGGGGGGAAAATGGGGGTACGGGGGGGAAAAAAGGGGGTATGGGGGGAAAAATGGGGGTAAGGGGGGAAAAAGGGGGGTATGGGGGGGGAATGCGGGTACGGGGGGGAGAAAAAAGGGGGTACAGGGAGGAAAAAGGGGGGTATGGGGGGGAAAAAGATGGTATGGGGGGGAAATGGGGGTATGGGGGTAAAAAAGGGGGTAAGGGGGGAAAAGGGGTACAGGGGGGTCAGGGACATGGCGGGGCGGAAAAGGACATCAGCAGGTCAGGGGAGTGTCCCAGTGGATTTGGGGGGGTTCCAGGGGAGCTTTGGGGTGCCAGGGGCGATTTGAGGGGGTCCCGGGGGAGTTTTGAGGTGCCGGGGGGGGTGGGGGGAACTGTGGGGATTTGGGGGGGTCCCGGGAGGGGGTTTGGGGTGCTGAGGGGGCTTCTAGGGGGATTTGAGGAGGTCTCGAGGCGGGGGTTGGAGTGCCAGGGGGGATCTGGGGGGGTCTCAGGGTTTTTTTGGGGTGCTGGAGGAGATGTAGGGGGATTTGGGGGGGTCCTGGGGGCGGGTTGGGGTGCCAGGGGGGAATTGGGGGGGTTCTGGGGGAGGTTGGGGTTTGAGGGGAGATCTGGAGGGATCACGGGGGAAAGGGGGGTGTTGGGGTGCCAGAAGGGAATCTGGGGGGGTCCCTGGGGTGTTTTGGGGTGCCGGGGGGTGTTTTGGGGTCCCACCTGGAGGCGCTGGTGGTACTCGGGCAGCAGCTCCAGCGCCTGATCCGAGAGTTGGAACTGGAGCTGCTCCAGTTGCTGCTGCAGCTCCTGACGGGCGTCAAACTGGGCATACTGGGAACGGGGGAGGGGGCAAAAAGAGGGGGTGAGGAGGGGGTCCCCCAAATCTTTCAGACCCCCCCCAAAACCCTCCACTGACCTCTTGGGCAAAGCGAGGGCTGTGGACGCAGCGGAAGGAGCCGAGAGCGGCCGAGAGGCTCCGGACGTGAGCGGCCGCTTCCACGGCTTCGGGGGTGCGGAGGGGGAGGGACCCCAAATCCAAAAGGGGGGGACCCCCCCCCCCCCGACAGCCGCAGCAGCTCCTGAACCACAGACCCCACCTCGGGGCTGGGGGGGGAGCTGGGGGGGGGGGGGAGAAGAGGGGGCGTCAGGAACCCCCAAAAACCAACCCGGAACCCCCCAATATCTCCAAAAGACACTCAGGGACCCCAAAAGTGAGGTACCCCCACTCTTAGGGTCTGGGGGGGAAATTAGGGGGGTCAGGAACCCACAAAAGCCACCCAGGACCCCCCAAAATCCACCTTGGGACCCCAAAAGTGAGGTACCCCCCCCTTAGGGGCTGGGGGGGGCATAGGGGGATCAGGAACCCCAAAAAGCCACTCATGAGCCCCTAAAATCCACCTCAGGACCCCAAAAGTGAGGTACCCCCACCCTTAGGGGCTGTGGGGGGGCCATAGGGGGGTCAGGAACCCCCAAAATCCACACAGGACCCCCCAAAATCCACTCTGGGTCCTCAAAAGTGAGGTACCTCCCCTACCCCCTCCTTCTTGGGGTTCGGGAGGAAAATGGGGGATCAGGAACCCCTAAAAGCCCCACCCAGGGACCCCAAAAGCCCCCCAGTTCACCCCCTGAGCCCCCCCCGACTTACTCCCAACCCCCCCAGCTCGCCTCTAGGCACCCCCAAATCATCCAAACACCCCAAATTCACCCCCAATCCCCTCCATTCACCCCCAGACCCCCCCAATTTGACCCCAGACCCCCCCCAATTTACCCCCAAATCCCCCAATTCCCCCCATTAGTCCATAGCCCCCCCAATTCACCCCCAAACCCCCTCTACCTGACCCCAAACCCCCTCAGTTCCCCCCAAATTGACCCATAGCCCCCCCCAAATCCCCCTTATTCACCCCCAACCCCCCCAAATCCCCCCAGTTGACCCCCAGCCCCCCCAAACCCCCTCTCTCTGACCCACAGCCCCCCCAAACCCCCTCTCTCTGACCCACAGCCCCCCCAATCCCCCCCTCACCGGGGGCCCAACGCCCGCAGCAGAGTTTCGGGGTTCACTCGCAGCGTCTTGGACGTGATCCCCACGATGCCCTCGGGGGGCACCTGCGCCAGCACCGCCGCGGGGGGGCCTGGGGGACCCCAAAACGTGAGGGGGGGCCAAAATGGGGGGGGCCACCCCAAAACGGGAAGAGGAGATGGGGGCGGAGATCCCAAAATGGGGGGGAAAGGGCTCCAAAATGGGGAGTGGGGACCCCAAAATGGGGGGATACCCCAAAGCAGGGGGGACACCCCCTGAAAAACAAGTGGGGGACCCCAAAATGGGGGAGGACACCTCAAAATGTGAGAGGGGACCCCAAAATGTGAGGAAAGAACCCCAAAATGGGGGGTGGGGACCCTGAAATAGAGGGGGACCCGAAGGCGAGGGGAAGGGGGACCCCAAAATGGAGGGCGGGGACCCAAAATGTAAGGGGGGGACCTCAAAATGGGAGGAAAAGACCCCAAAATGGGGTGTGGGGCACCGCAAAATGGGAGAAAAAGACCCCAAAATGGGTGGTGGGGACCCTAAAATGTGGGGGGTGACCCCAAAATGGGGGACCTTCAAAACAGGAGCGCTGACCCACACAGAAAAGGGGTCCCAGGGTTTGGGGACCCCCCCAAAAAGGGGCCCCAGGCTTCAAGGCACCCCCCCAGCCCCCTCCAAAAGGGGTCCCAGGGTTTGAGGGCCCCCTTGGTCCCCCCAAACTGACCCTCGGGCAGGAAGAGGCGGGTGAGCAGCAGGTCCTCGGGGCGGGGGGCGTCGGGGGGGGCCGGGGGGGACCCCCCATCCTGGGCGGGGGGGTCGCTCAGCACCAGCGTCGAGAAGGTACGGCCGGAGCTGTCGGGGGAGACCTGGGGGGGCAAAAAGGGGGGGGAAAAGGGGGTGAGGGGGCAAAAAGGGGGGCAAAAAGGGGGTGAGGGGGCAAAAAGGGGGGGGGAAGGGGGTGGGGGGGCAAAAAGAGGGGGGAAAGGGGGTGAGGGGGCAAAAAGGGGGGGAAGGGGGTGGGGGGGCAAAAAGAGGGGGAAAAGGGGGTGGGGGGGCAAAAAGGGGGGGGAAGGGGGTGAGGGGGCAAAAAGGGGGGGGAAAGGGGGTGAGGGGGCAAAAAGAGGGGGAAAAGGGAGTGAGGGGGCAAAAAGGGGGGGGAAAAGGGGGTAAAAAGGGGGTGAGAGGCAGCAAAAATGGGGGGCAGAAGTGGGGGTGAGAGATGGCAAAAAGGGGGGGAAAAAAGGGGTGAGAGAGCAAAAAGAGGGTGCAGGGAAAGGGGGCAAAAGGGGGGGTAAAAAGGGGCAAAAATGGGGTGGAGGAGAAAAGTGGGGGGGTCTTAGGGGGATTTTGGGGGGCTCGGGATACCTGCAGGATAATCCCCAGGGTGTTGGGGTGTCTGTGGGGGGGTCTCAGGGGGGTTTTGGGGGGCTCAGTGGAGGCTCAGGGGCGTTTTGGGGGGCTCACGGGGGATGTCGGGGGGTTTGGGGGGTCTCAGGGGCATTTCGGGGGGCTCGGAGGGTGTTGGGGTGTCTGGGGGTACCTGCAGGATGACCCCCAGGGCATTGGGGTGTTTTGGGGTGCAGACGACGACCACGCGTCCCGGCGCCAACACCCGCAGCCCCGACGGCGACTGCGCCAGGTGACGCTGGGGACCCCCAAACCCGTCATGAGACCC
The DNA here is from genome assembly GCF_017976375.1 of Cuculus canorus. NCBI lineage: Eukaryota > Metazoa > Chordata > Aves > Cuculiformes > Cuculidae > Cuculus > Cuculus canorus. The sequence goes on from NC_071431.1 coordinate 152,069, forward strand.
CAAAACCCACTTAGGACCCCAAAACCCATCGGGGGACCCCAAAACCCCTCGGGGGGGGCGGCCTGAAAACCATCAGGGGGCCTCACAACCCACCAGGGACCCCGAAATCTCCACCCAGAGTCATGGGGGACCCCAAAACCCATCAGAGCAGACCCCAAAACCAGTCAATGGGGACCCCAAAACTCTGACTCACATTGGGAGGACCCAAAACTTCCCAAGTTTGGGGGTGTCTCCTCCCCATTTGAGCCCCCCCCAAACTTCCCAAGTTTGGGGGTGTCTCCTCCCCATTTGAGCCCCCCCTTCTCCAGTTTGACCCCTCCTCTCCCCAGTTTGGGGTCCCCCCTCCCCATTTGAGCCCCCCCCTTCCCATTTGACCACCCCTCTCCCCAGTTTGGGGTCCCCCCTCCCCAGTTTGACCCCTCCTCTCCCTAGGTTGGGTCCCCCCCCCTCCCCAGTTGAGCCCCCCCTCCCCACTTGACCCCCCCTCTCCCCAGATTGGGGTCCGTCCCTCCCCAGTTTGGGGCCCCCCCCTCCCCAGTTTTGGGGTCCCCCCCTCCCCAGTTCCCCCCCACCTGCAGGACCCCCCTCGCCGCCCGCAGCTCGGTGACGGTGCGGTGATAGGGGGGCAGGTCGGGGAGGGCCCCCCCCGCCTCGGGGTCCCCCAAAGCCGCCAGCGCCCCCCGCAGCTCCCGCAGCCGATGCTCCTGCGCCTGAGGGGGGGCGGCACGTCACCCACGGCCCCCCCCAAAGCCCCCCCGTGACCCCCCCATGGCCCCTATGGCCCCCCACGGCCCCCATAGCCCCCCATGGCCCCCCATCTCCCCCCACAGCCCCATTTCCCCGTCTACCCCCACACCCTCCCATCATGTCCCCCACATCCCCCCATGTCCCCCCACATCCCCATTTCCTTATCTCCATCTCCCCCCATCACGTCCCCCATCTCCCCAAGTCCCCCTACATCCCCATCTCCCCCATCTCCCCCCATGTCCCCCATCATGTCTCACGTCCCCCATCTCCCCCACCTCCCCCCGTGTCCCCCCATGTCCCCCCTCCCTCCGTACCCCCTCAGTGTCCCCCATCTCCCCTCATCTCTCGCCATTTCCCCCCACATCTCCCTCGTGTCCCCCATCTCCCGCCATCTCCTCAGCTCCTCCCATCTCTCCCCACGTCCCCCATCTTCTCTCGCGTCCCTCCATGTCCCCCTCCGCCCCCACGTCCCCCCCAACGTGTCCCCATCTCCCCCATCCCTCCATGTTCCCATCTCCTCTCCATCCCCACTGCCCCATCCCTCATCCCCACCGTCCCCCCATGTCCTCCCTCTCCCCATCTTCCCCCACAGCCCCATCTCCCCCCGTGTCCCCTGTCTCCCCTGATGACCCCATCTTCCCCCACGTCCCCATCTTCCTACATCTTCCTCCATGTCCCCATCTCCCTGTGTCCCCCATCTCCCCCCGATGACCCCATCTCCCCCCATCTCCCCTCCTCCATCTCCCCCATCTCCCCCTGTGTCCCCCACACCCCCATCTCCCTCCACCTCCCCCCACATCCCTATCTCCCTCCATGTCCTCCATCTCCCCCGATGACCCCATCTTCCTCCATGTCCCCATGTTCCTGTGTCCCTCACATTCCCATCTCCCCCATCTCCCCCCTTGTCCCCCACACCCCCATCTCCCTCCATCTCCCCCCACATCCCCATCTCCCCCCGTGTCCTCCATCTCCCCCGATGACCCCATCTTTCCCCATGTCCCCATCTTCCTCCATCTCCCCCATGTCCCCACGTTCCCGTATCCCCCTTCCATCTCCCCCATCTCCCCCCATGTCCCCCACGTCCCCATCTCCCTCCCTCTCCTCTCATCTCCCCCCACGTCCCCATCCTCTCCTCACGTCCCCATCTCCCCCCATCTCCCCCATCTCCCCCCATGTCCCCCACATCCCCATCTTCCTCCAACTCCCCCCACGTCCCCCCGTCCATCTCCCCCCATGTCCCCCCCTCCATCTCCCTCCCTCTCCTCTCATCTCCCCCCACACCCCCATCTCCCCCCGTGTCCCCCCATTGTGTCCCCCCGTGTCCCCCCCCAGGCGTGACCGTGGCGTGTCGCTGTCGGGGGAACTCGGCGAAGCTGCGCCGCAGCACATCCTCGAGGCGCAGAGCGCGGGCGCGGAGCAGAGCCAGAACCATCCCGTACGTCAGGCGGAACCGCGACTGCAGCGGCGCCGCGCGGCCCTGAACACACGCGTGTGAGGGGACACGCGTCAGGGGACACGCGTGTGAGGGACGTGAGTCAGGGGACACGCGTGTGTGGGAAACGAGTCAGGGGACACGCGTGTGTGGGAAACGAGTCAGGGGATACACATGTGTTGGGACATGACAAAACACACGGACACGCGTGTGCGGGACGTGGGGAGACACAGGGACACGTGTGGAGGACTTTGGGGACACACACACACATGCAGGGGACGCAGAGTGGCACAGTGACACACGCGTGGGGACACGGGGGCACAGAGACACGATTTCGGGGGTTCTGAGGTGTTTTCGGGGGGGTCTGAGGCGTTTTAGGGCCTTTCTGAGGCATTTGTGGGAGTTCTGAGGCATTTTGGGGGGGTTATGAGGCGTTTTTGGGGTGTCTGAGGGTTTCTGGGGGTTTCTGAGACATTTTATGGCCTTTCTGAGGTGTTTTGGGGAGTTCTGAGGGATTTTGGGGGGTTACTGAGGCATTTTTAGGGTGTCTGAGGGGTTCTGGGGGTTTCTAAGGCATTTTAGGGGGTTCTGAGGCATTTTTGGAGCATCTGAGGCATTTTAGGGCCTTTCTGAGGTGTTTTGAGGAGTTCTGAGGCATTTTGGGGGGGTTCTGAGGCACTTTTGGAGCATCTGAGCCATTTTAGGGCCTTTCTGAGATGTTTTGGGGAGTTCTGAGGGATTTCGGGGGGTTTCTGAGGCATTTTTAGGGTGTCTGAAGGTTTCGGCGCATTTCTGAGGCGTTTTGGAGAATTCTGAGGCATTTTAGGGCCTTTCTGAGGTGTTTTGGGGAGTTCTGAGGGATTTCGGGGGGTTTCTGAGGCATTTTTAGGGTGTCTGAAGGTTTCGGCGCATTTCTGAGGCGTTTTGGAGAATTCTGAGGCATTTTAGGGCCTTTCTGAGGTGTTTTGGGGAGTTTCTGAGGCATTTTTGGGGTGTCTGAGAGGTTCTGAGGGTTTCTGAGGCATTTTAGGGGGTTTCTGAGGCGCTTTTGGGGTGTCTGAGAGGTTCTGGGGGTTTCTAAGGCATTTTAGGGGGTTTCTCAGGCACTTTTGGAGCATCTGAGCCATTTTAGGGCCTTTCTGAGATGTTTTGGGGAGTTCTGAGGGATTTTGGGGGGGTTCTGAGGCATTTTTAGGGTGTCTGAGGATTTCTAGGGATTTCTGAGGCATTTTGGGGAATTCTGAGGCATTTTAAGACCTTTCTGAGGAGTTTGGGGAGTTCTAAGGGATTTTGGAGGGTTTCTGAGGCATTTTTGGGGTGTCTGAGAGGTTCTGAGGGTTTCTGAGGCGTTTTAGGGGGTTCTGAGGCATTTTGGGGGGGTTCTGAGGCACTTTAGGGGTGTCTGAGAGGTTCTGGGGGTTTCTGAGGTGTTTGGGGGGGTTCTGAGGCACTTTTGGGGTGTCTGAGGGGTTCTAGGGGTTTCTAAAGCATTTTAGAGCGTTTTGAGGCATTTTTTGGGGGTTCTGAGGCGTTTGGGGGGTTTCTGAGGTGTTTTTGGGGTGTCTGAGAGCGTTTTTGGGGTGCTCAGTGTCATGACAACATGGAAACATGTAGGGTAGGGGCCGTGACACACGCATGTTGGGGACACGGAACAGGCATGTAGGGGCCGTGGCACACGCGTGTTGGGGACACGGGGACAGGCGTGTAGGAGCCATGACACACGCGTGCTCACCAGCATGACGCGGTGCAGGTCGGCGAGCTCAGGGACGGCTCCGCGGCACAGGACGATGACGCAGCCCGTGGCGTCCAAACCGCGGCGCCCGGCCCGGCCCGACATCTGCACGTACTCACCTGCGGGACCCACGGCTGACCCACGGCTGCCCCAGAGCCCCACAGCCTGACCCACAGCTGACCCAGAGCCCCACAGCCTGACCCACAACCCCATGATTGACCCATGCCCTGACCCACAGCAGCTCCAGAGCCCCATAGTGTAACCCACAGCCGCCCCATAGCCCCATAGGCTGACCCACAAACTCACAGCTACCCCACAGCCTGACCCACAGGCTCACGGCTGACCCAGAGCCCCATAGCCTGACCCACAGCTACCCACAGCCTGACCCAAAACGCCACGGCTGCCCCACAGCCTGCCCCACGGCTGTCGCAGAGCCCCCCAGCCGCCCCATAGCTGCCCCCCAGCGGCCGCTCACCGGGCAGGAGGTCGCGGAAGCCGTTGCCGTCGTGTTTGCGGATGGAGTCGAAGACGACGGTGCGCGCCGGCATGTTCACCCCCATGGCGAAGGTCTCGGTGGCGAAGAGCAGCTGTGGGGCAGCCAACGTGTGGGGCAGGGGGCACGTGTGGGGCGGCCTAAGGGGGTAGCTGGGGGGCGCCGTGGGGCAGGATGAGCCCCGCAGTGGGGCGGGACGCTGCGCCCCTCAGTGACCCCATGGCTGCCCCACACCGTGCCCCAGGCTCCCCCGCCCTCTGCCCCACGGCTGCCTCATATCTTCCCTAAACAACATGCCCATCCCCTGCCCCATAGCTGCCCCACACCACGTCTCAGGGGGCCTCCCCGTCCTGCCCCATGGCTGCCCCACAGCGTGCCCCAGGGTCTCCCCGTCATGCCCCACACCTAGACTGAACAACAACCCCATCTCCTGCCCCACACTGCGCCCCAGGCTCCCCCGCCCTCTGCCCCACGGCTGCCCCACACCGTGCCCCAGGCTCCCCCGCCCCACGGCTGCCCCACACCTTGACGAGCCCTTGGCTGAAGAGCATCTCCACGACCTCCTTGAGGAGGGGCAGAACCCCCCCGTGATGGACCCCGATCCCACGCAGCAGCAGCTCCGACAGCCGAACCACCTGGGGGGCACAGGCACTTGGGGGGCAGCCCCTTAGCAACCCCCCAGCCTCCCACGGACCAGCTCCCAGCCCCCCAATCCTCCTCCCCCCACCCCACAGATCCCCCCTCATCACGCCCCCCCATTTCCCTCCTCCTTCCCAGCCCCCCATTGCCCCACAGCCCCTCCCCTGCCCCATAGCTGCCCCATAGACCCCCCCTGTACCCCACAACCCCCCTGTACCGGGGTCAGTTTGTGGTTGGTGCCCCCCCAGCGCACGAGGCAGCACTGCAGGAAGGCTCAGGGGTGCTCCCCATAGCTCCCCATTGCCCCATACCCCCCCTCTGCCCCACAGCTGCCCCATAGCCCCCCATAATTCTCTCCCTGCCCCATAGCAGCCCCACAACCCCCCATAATTCTCTCCCTGCCCCATAGCAGCCCCACAACCCCCCATAATTCTCTCCCTGCCCCATAGCTGCCCCATAACCCCCCCGTACCTGGGGCAGGCACCGCTCGTTGCCCCCCAAGCAGGCGAGGCAGCGCTGCAGGAAGGCTCAGAGGTGCTCCCCATAGGCCCCCTTTGCCCCATAGCTGCCCCATAACCCCCCAAAACCCTCTCCCTGCCCCATAGCTGCCCCATAACCCCCCCGTACCTGGGGCAGACACTGATCGTTGCCCCCCAAGCAGGCGAGGCAGCGCTACAGGAAGGCTCAGGGGTGCTCCCCATAGGCCCCCTTTGCCCCATAGCTGCCCCACAACCCCCCAAACCCCTCTCTCTGCCCCACAGCCGCCCCATAGCGGCGCACCTGGGGCAGTTTGCGGTCGGGCGCGCCGAGGCGGGAGAGGCATCGCTGCAGGAAGGCTCGGGCTCGCGTCCGCTCGGCGCTGCTCAGGAGGTCGAGGGGTCCCAGCGCGGCGGCGCGAGCGTCGCATCCTCCACGCGAGAAGGTGAAGGCGACGGCCGGGAGCAGCCCCTGCGCCCGCAGCAGCCCCAGCAGCGCCAGCCAGGCCCCCCGGTCCTGGGGGGGCAAAACCGGGGTGAGGGGGGCAAATCGGGGGGGGCTGGGGGCAATAGGGGGGGTAGGGAGGGTTATAGGGGCAAAATGGGGGGCTAGGGGGCAAGAGGGGGGGGTACGGGGGGAGCAGTCCCCATGTCCGCAGCAGCGCCAGCCAGGGCCCCCGGTCCTGGGGGGGCAAAACCGGGGTGAGGGGGGCAAATCGGGGGGGTTGGGGGGCAATAGGGGGGGTAGGGAGGCAATAGGAGGGGGTGATGGGGGCAAAATGGGGGGTTATGGGGCAATAGGGAGAGTAGGGGGCAATAAGAGGGGATTATAGGCAGATATGGGGGCAAAATGGGGGGCGGGGGGGCAATAGGGAGGGGTATGGAGGAGATGAGGGGGTAAAATGGAGGGTATGGGGGGCTAAGGGGCAATGGGGGGTAAAATGGGGGGCAAAATGGGGGTTAGGGGTCAAAAGGGAGTGGTTATGGGGGCAAAATGAGGGGATTGTGGGGGGCTGTGGGGCAATTGGGGTGCCATGAGGGCAAAAGGGGGGGACGTGGGGCAATAGGGGAGCACAGAGGGCAACGAGGGGCAAAATGCGGGGGGTGGGGGGGCAATAGGAGGCGGTTCCAGGAGAATATGGGGTAATAGGGAGGAAAGAGGGGGGCAATAAGGGGGCAGCCCCCCCCTCAAGTGCCCCCCAAGTGCCCACCTGGCCCGGGGTGCTGCCCCCCCCCGGCTGCCGCGCCCCAAAGCTCTGCGCGAATTTGCTCATCTGCTGCTTCTTGGCCTCTACGGCCTCATAGTACCTGTGGGGAGATAGGGGGCGCTATGGGGCAGCCGGGGGGCGCTATGGGGCAGCCGGGGGGCGCTATGGGGAGATGGGGGGGCGCTATGGGGCAGCCGGGGGGCGCTATGGGGCAGCCGGGGAGCGCTATGGGGCAGCCATAGGGCGCTATGGGGAGATGGGGGGCGCTATGGGGAGACGGGGGGGCACTATGGGGAGACGGGGGGGCACTATGGGGAGACAGGGGGCGCTATGGGGCAGCTGAGGGGAGATGGGGGGCACTATGGGGCAGCTGGGGGGCTGAGGGGAGATGGGGGAATGCTATGGGGCAGCCGTGGGGCTGAGGGGAGATGGGGGGAAGCTATGGGGCAGCTGTGGGTCACTGTGAGCCAGCTATGGGGCAGCCGTGGGTCGCTATGGGGCAGCCGTGGGTTGCAGAGGGGTGGCTATGGGGCAGCCGTGGGGCAGCCGTGGGGCAGCCGTGGGTCTCACGCCTGGGTGCTGAAGTGCCCGTTGGCGTCGAGCAGGAGGAAGAGCTGTGGGGGGCGGGAGCCGAGGGCCCCCCCGGCGAAGAGGAAATGCTGCAGCGGCACCGGGCGACGCCGCGTGCTCAGCACCCGCAGCCGACGGCGCTTTGTACGTCTGGGGGGGCAAAACGGGCAGAATCGGGCCCCTGAACCCCAAAATAACCCCCCGGGACCCCCCAGTTCCACCAGTGCCCCCCAGTTCCACCAGTGCCCCCCAGTTCCTCCCAGTCCCCCCCACAGCACTGGGTGCTCAGCACCCACAGCCGATGGCACTCAGTGTGCCTGGTTGGGGGGGGGGGGGGAAGGGCAAAAATGGGGTGAAACTGGATAGAATTGGGCCCTCCCAACCCCAAAACTCCTCCAGGGACCCCCCCAGTTCCAACAGTGCCCCCCCAGTTCCACCAGCGCCCCCCAGTTTGGAACTGGAGCTGCCACAGCCTCAGCACCTGCAGCCGCCGACACTTAGTGCCCCGGGGGTGGGTGGGGGGAAATGGGGTGAAACAGGGCAGAATCCGGACCTCCAGAACCCCAAAACCCCGCAGGGACCCCCAATTCCCCCCCCCGGGACCCCCAACACCTCCCCAGTTCCTCCCAGTCCCTCCCAGTGCCCCTCGTACCCGACCCACTGGGCGAACTCCATGGCGTTGGGGATGGTGGCGCTGAGCAGGACGAGGCGAACGTGTTCGGGGAGCATTATCAGCACCTCCTCCCACACCACCCCTCGCTGGGGGGGGAAAAAGGGGGGTCAGGGGGGGTCCCCAAAACCCCTGAGACCTCCCCCGGACCCCCCCAAACCCTCCTGGACCCCCCAAACCCCCACTCAGCCCCACTGACTCTCTAAGAGCATCCTCAGCGCTTCCTCCCTCACTGCCACATACTTGAAGAGGTTCAGGGGGGTCCCCAAAACTCCTAAGAGTCCCCCAAAACCCCTGAGACCCCCTCAGACCCCCCAAAACCCCTGAGACCCCCCCCAAAACCCCTGAGACCCCCTCGGACCCCCCAAAACCCCACTGATGGTCCAAGAGCATCCTCGGCACCTCCTCCCTCACCACCACGTACTGGGGGGATTTGGGGGGGTTTGGGAGGCTGGGGGGGGTCCCCAAAACCATTAAGAGCCCCTCAAAACTCTTGAACCCCCCCCAAAACCCCTAAGACCCCCCCAAACACCCCCCTGGACCCCCCAAACCTCCGCTCAAACCCACTGATGGTCTGAGAGCATCCTCAGCGCCTCCTCTCTCACCACCACATACTCGGGGGACTTGGGGGGGAATTGGGGGGCTGTGGGGGTCCCCAAAACCACTAAGAGCCCCCCAAAACCCTTGGGACCCCCTCCTCGACCCCCCTTTTCTCACCTCTTCATCGTTAATGTAATGAACCTCATCAAAAATCACCCATTCCAGGTCTCGCAAAACCTCAGAGCCATTGTAGAGCATCGACCTGGAAAGAGTGAGATTTGGGGGGGCAGGGGGTGAAATTGGGGGGCAGGGGGGGATCTGGGGGGTCAGGGGGCGATATGAGAGTCAGGGAGGTATTTGTGGGGGTTCAGGGTTCGGTTTGGGGGTCCCTCACCACAGGACCTCTGTGTCAAAGTCTGGCTTGCGGCTTTGTTTTGAGGTTTGGTGGTGGGTTTTGGGGCTCAGTTTGAGGTTTTGGGACTCAGTTTGGGGTTTTGGGGCTCAGTTTGGGGTTTTGGGGTTTGGGACTTGGTTTTGGGGTCCCTCACGTCACGATCTCAGTGTCAGAGTTTGATTTGGGGTTTTGGTTTAAGGTTTGTTTTGGGGTTTGGGGCTCAGTTTGGGGTTGGGTTTGAGTTTGGACTCGGTTTGGACTTTGAGATTCAGTTTGGGGTTTTGGGGTTCGGGGCTCATTTTGGGGGTTCGTGGTTCGTTTTGGGGGTGCCTCACTGCAGGATCTCAGCGTCAGCGTCTGATTCGGGTCTTTGGTTTGAGGTTCAGTTTGGGGTTTGGGACTCGGCTCGGGGTTGGCTTTGGGTCTGGGTTTGGGTTTGAGGTTTCGGGGTTCAGTTTGGGGTTTTGGGGTTCGGGGCTCGGTTTGGGGGTGCCCCACCTCAGGATCTCGGTGGTCATGACGAGGCAGGGGGCGTCGGGGCGCAGCTGCGCGTCCCCTGTCAGCAGCCCCACGCCCGCCTCGCCGAACGCCGCCCGGAACTCCCGGAACTTCTGGTTCGAAAGAGCTTTGATGGGAGATGTGTAGATGGCCCTGGAAAAAAGGGGGGACCCCGAAATTAGAGGGGGGGACACCCCGAAATGGAGAGGGGAGGAAGGCGGATTGGGGAGGGAAATGGGGGATTAGGGGGGAAAATAGGGGTCCAGGGAGCAGAAATCCCAAATCGAGCGAGGAAAAAGGGGGTCCGGGGGGGGGTGAACCCCTAAAATGAGGAGAGAAGTGCGTGGTCAGGGGGGTGAACCCCCAAAATGAGGGGGGAAATGGGAGGTCAGGGGGTGAACCCCTAAAATGAGGGCAGAAATGGTGGGTCAGGGGGAGCAATTGGGGGTTGGAGAGGAAAACGTAAGGATTATGAGAAAAAGAGAGAATTGAGGGGCTGAACCCCCAAATTGAGGGGGAAAAGGGAGTGGGAGAGGTGAACCCCCCAAAAGAAAGGGGAAATGGGGGGTCAGGGGAGTGAACCCCCAAAATGAGGGGGGAAATGGGGCGTTGAGGGGGGAAAATGTGGGGATTAGGGGTGAAAAAAAGAGAATTGAGGGGCTGAACCCCCAAATTGAAGGGGGAGAAAGGGGGTGTTGGGGTTGAACCCCCAAAGTGGCAGCAGGAAATATGAGGAGGAAAAAGGGGGACCCCGAAATGAGAACGGGGGACCCCGAGATGGGGGAGAAAAGAGGAGATTGGGGAGGGAAACGGGGGGATTAGCGGCCAAAATGGAGGATTGTGGAGATGAACCCCCAAAATGAGAAGAAAAAAGGGGGTTTTGGGGTTCTCGGCTGAGATTGGGGAGTTTTGGGGGATCCCAAGGGGGCTTTAGGGGCTCGGGGCCCCCCCGTTTTTGGGGCACCCACCGGGTGAGGCGTCTCCAGGCTAATGCCAGGGCGCATTTGGCCACCGCCGCGGCTTTGACGACCAGGATGGGGGTTTTGGGGTCTCAGCTGAAATTGGGGAGTTTTGGGGAGGTTTTGCAGGGGGTTTTGGGGTTCAGGGGGGTTTGGGGTCCCCCCATTTTGGGGGACCCACCAGGTGAAGTGTCTCCGGGCCAATGCCAGAGCGTATTTGGCCACTGCCGTGGCTTTGTTGGCCAAGATGAAGGCTTTGACGCTCCGTATGAGATTGGGGGCTTTGGGGGAGATTTGGGGGGATCCTAAGGAGGATTTGGGGTTCAGAGGGTTTTGGGGTCCCCCCATTTTGGGGTACCCACCGGGTGAAGTGTCTCCGGGCCAGTGCCACGGCGTATTTGGCCACCGCCGCGGCTTTGCCGACCAGGATGGGGGTTTTGGGGTCTCAGCTGAGATTGGGGAGTTTTGGAGAGATTTGTGGGGGTGTTTTGGGGTTCGGTGAGTTTTGGGGTCCCCCCATTTTTGGGGTACCCACCGGGTGAGGTGTCTCCGGGCCAGCGCCAGGGCGTACTCGGCCACGGCGGTTTTGCCGGCAGAGGTGTGGGCGGCCACGAGCAGCGAATGTCCGCGCTCCAAACACAGCACCGCGCGCTGCTGGAAGGGGTCGGGGGTGAAGGGCCACTGCGGGGGGGGCAAAAAGAGGGGGGTCAGGGGGAACCCCAAAATCAGGGACACTGCACACCCCCCCCCCCACGGCCACCAGAACCCCAAAACCTGGAGAAAGTGCCCCAAAACGCAGAGAAAGTGCCCCAAAACACAGAGAAAGTGCCCCAAAAATGAGTCTGTAATCGCTCGGGGGGGCCACAAACTCAGGGTCCCCCCCGGGACTCCCCAAGATCTCCCCCAAACCCCTCAGGTCCCCCCCAAACCCCTCAGAACCCCCAAAACCAACCCAACACCCCAACACCCCCCCAAAGATCTTCACAATCCCCCCAATGACTCCCCCAAACCCTTTAAGCCCTCCTTATGACCCCCCAAACACCCCAGGGCCCCCCCAGACCCCCCCAGGATCCCCATCAAGACCCTCAAAGACCTTAAGAACACCCCCAAACCTCTCAGGAACCCCTTATAGCCCCCCAAAAACACCTAAAAACCCCCCCAAACCCCCCCAGGACCCCCTCAAAGCCCCCCAGACCCACCTAAAGACCCCCCAAACCCCTCAAGTCGCCCCCAAACACCCCATCAGGATCCGCATAAACTGCTTCAGACCCCTCAAAGCCCCCCCAAGACCCCCTCAAAGCCCCCAAACCCCTCAAAGCCCCCCCAACACCTCAAACCCCCCCCATGACCCCCCAAACCCCTCATGTCGCCCCCAAACACCCCATCACGAGCCACACAAACTGCTTTGGACCCCCCAAAGCCCCCCAAGACCCACCTAAAGACCCCCCAAACCCCTCAAAGGCCCCCCATGACCCCCCAAAACCCCTCAAGCCACCCCCAAACACCCCATCAAGATCCATATAAACTGCTTAGACCCCCCCAAATCCCCCCAGGACCCCCCTAAAGACCCCCCTAAAGCCCTCAAGCACCCCTTACCCCCCCCCAAGTCCCCCCCCCAGCGTTGAGCCCCCCAACCTTGAAGGCCGGGTCGGGCACGAGGGTCTCGAAGTCGGGGACGGGGGCGCTGGCGTCGATCAGTTCCGCCCATTCTTCCTCGGGGGGGGCCGGGGGGGCCTCGGGGGGGGCCGGGGGGGGCCCTTCCCCCTTGAGGGGAGGGGGCTGCGAAGGAACGGGGGGGCTGTGAGCAAAGGGGCGGACACAGAGACCCCCCAAAACCAACCCCCCCCCCCCAAAATCCAACCTGCAGCAGCTCCTCCAGACTGTCGGCGCGGCGGGGGGGGCACGGGGGGGGCGAAGGGGGGGCGGAACTGCCCCCCCCGAAGGGTTTGGACCCCCCCAAAGCCCCCCCAGAGGCTTCGGACCCCCCCGAAGGTTCGGACCCCCCCAGATCGAAGGCGTCGAGGGCACCGAGGAGGCTGGAAAGAGAGAGGGGTCCCCGCGCGGGCGCCCCTGGGGGGGGGTCAGGGGAAAAGGGACCCCCCGAGGGGTAAAAGGGACCCCCCCCAGGGGTAAAACTGAGCCCCTTTAACCCCAAACTGCCCCCCCCGGGGTAAAACTGAGCCCCTTTAACCCCAAACTGCCCCCCCCGGGGTAAAACTGAGCCCCTTTAACCCCAAACTGCCCCCCCAGGGGTAAAACTGAGCCCCTTTAACCTCAAACCGCCCCCCCCAGGGGTAAATCCGCCCCCCCCAGGGGTAAAACCACCCCCAAACCCACCTGAAGGTTCGAAGTCGACGCCACGTTTCATGCCAGGGGGGGTCGTCAGCAGCCCTGGGCGGGGGGGTGTGGAATTAAAGAGGAGGACCCCAAAATAGGGATGGGGCACCCCCAAAAGAGCGGGGGGGCACCTCAAAAACCAAGGGGCGCCCCCAAAATAACGGGGGGGGGGGTCGCGTACCCCTCTCGAAGTCAATGTCTTCCTCTTCGTCGCCGGGGGGGGCGCGAAGCTGCTCCAGGCTGGGCTCGTCCAGACCCCCTGGGGGGTACGGGGGGGTCAGGGGGGAAATTTGGGGGGGATTTTGGGGCTGGGGGGGGTCATGGGGGAAATTTTGGGGCCGGGGGCGGCATAAGGAAGGGGTTTGGAGAGGAGAACGGGGGAGATTTTGGGGCTGGGGGGGACAAAAGGAGAAGTTTGGGGAGGGTAAAGAGGGGTTCAGGGGGGTCACGGGGGGGTATGAGGGGATTTTGGGGCTGGGGGGGCACAGGGGAAGGGTTTGGGGGCGCTGGGGGGGGGGGCTGGGGGGGGCAGATGGGGGAGGTTTGGGGGGGCCTGGGGAGGGCAGAAGGGGGAATGGGGGAGGGGGTTGGGGCTGGGGGGGCACGGGGAAAGGGTTTGGGGGGGCTGGGGGGGGCACGGGGGGTTTGGGGTGTGGGGGGGGGGTCTCACCTGGCCAGAAGGGGGCGCTGGGGCCGCTCTGGGGGGGCGCGGGGGGGCGCTGGAGCGAGAGCGAGCTGCGGGGGGAGAGACTGGCGGGGAGGGGCTCCTGGGGGGGGGGGCAAAAGAGGGGGTCAGGGACACCAAAAGCCACCTCTGGACCCCTAAGACCCCCCCCCCCCCAGACCCAGAGCCCCTCCTATGGCCCCCCCACCCCTCTCAGAACCCCTTAAAACTCCACTGAGGGGTCCCCCAGCCCCCCCAAACCCTCTCCCAGGTCCCCCCTCAAGCTCATACGATGCCCCCAGACCCCCCCCCCCCCAAATGAAGCCCCTCAAGTCCCCACTATGGGGGTCTCTCAGCCCCCCCCCCCCAAGATTCCCCCCAGGCCCTCCCCATGCCTCCCCCCCCAAACCCCATAAGACCCCACTATGGGGGTCCCCCAGACCCCGCCCACCAACCCCAGAGCCCCCCAGACCCCCCCCGTGCCCCCCACCTCGCAGAAGCCCCTCAAGGCCCCACTATGGGGGTCCCTCAGCGCCCTCAGAGCCCCCCCGGGGGGGGTCGGTTCCAACGCAAAGAGATTCCGCGGCTGCGGCGCCCGATCCCATTGCCTGGGGGGGGGGCAATAAAAATGGGGGGGTCAGGGACCACCAAGACCCCCCAAACTCCCCCAGGACCCCCCCGTTCCCCCTCATTTGGGGGCCCCCTGCCCCATTTTGGACCCTCGTTTGCCCCCCCCGCTCCATTTTGGGGTCCCCTCCTCTCGTTTTGAGCCCTCATTCGCCCCCCCCCGCCCCATCTTGGGGTGTGTCCCCCCCCCATTTTGGGCCCTCATTTGTCCCCCCCCGCCCCATCTTGGGGTGTATCCCCCTATTTAGGGCCCTCATTTGTCACCCCCACCCCATTTTGGGCCCTCATTTGACCCCCCCGCCCCATTTTGGGGTGCCCCCCCCATACCTGGGTGCCCGCTGGTGCTGGTGGGGGGGCAGCCATTCGGGGGACCCCAAAAATCGCTGCTCCAGCTCCAACGAGGGGGGGAGCGTGAAGGGGGGGAGCCCCTGCGGGAGCTGGGGGGGCAAAAAGTAGGGGGTCAGGGTGGGGGGGGCAAAAGAGGGGCTCGGGGGGGCACAGAGAGCAAAAAGGGGGGTCAAAGAGAGCAAAAGGGGGGGTCAGGGTTTGAGGGGAGCCAAAAAGAAGGGACTGGGGGTAAAAGGGGGGTCATGGGGGGAAATGAGGGGGGACTCAGGCCCGGGGGGGGCAAAAAGGGGGTCATGGGGGGCAAAAGTGGGGGTGTCACGCATGGGGGGGCAAAGGGGGTGTCAGGAGAGCAAAAGAGGGGCATCAGAGTTTAGGGACACGGGGGGGTTGGGGGCCAAAAGGGGGTCCAGGGGGGCCCGGGGAGGGTTTGGGGGGTCCCTCAGGATGGGGTTCCCCCGCCCCCCCCACCCCGGCTCCAGACTCACCGTGGTGCGATGTGGGGGTGCCGCCCCCCCCGGGGGTCCCCGCAGAAGCTCGAAGCGCCCGGCACAGCCGAGCTCCAACAGCGCCAGCGGCAGCTCCAGCGCCCCGGGGGGGGGCAGCGCTGGGGGGGGGCAGTGTCAGAGACCACCCAGAGACCCCCCCAAATCCCACACCCCCCCCATGACCCCCAGACACCCCCAAAGAACCCCCACAGCCCTCCCAAAAACCCCACAGCCCCCTCAATCCCCCCCTTCCCGAGCCCCCCCCAAACCCCACACCCCACCATGACCCCCAGAACCCCCAAAGAACACCCACAGCCCCCCCAAAAACCCCACAGCCCCCTCAATCCCACCCCTTCCCGAGCCCCCCCAGACCCCTATAATGCCCCCCATCCCCTGAGACCCCCCATAGTTCCCCTCAGACCCCAATAATGCCCCCCCACCCCCTGAGGCCCCCCAGACCCCTATAACGCCACCCCATAGCACCCCCAGATCCCTATAACGCCCCCCCAGACCCTGAGACCCCCCCCATAGCCCCCCCAGACCCCTATAACGCCCCCCCAGAACCCCCATCCCCTGAGACACCCCATAGCCCCCCAGACCCCTATAACACCACCCCATAGCGCCCCAGATCCCCATAGCCCCCCCAGACCCCTATAACGCCCCCCCATCCCCATAGCCCCCCCAGACCCCTATAACGCCCCCCCATCCCCATAGCCCCCCCAGACCCCTATAACGCCCCCCATAGCCCCCATTCCCCCCACACACACACCGATCCGCTCCAGCTCCATCCTCTCCTCCGAACTACAACGATCCCCACCCCCTTACACCCGGAAGCTCCTCCCCCCACAGGAAGTCCCACCCACTTAACCGGAACTCTTTGTAGCCAACCGGAAGTGCTGGCAGCCAGGCGGAAGCTTCTCCGCCAATCACTGCAGAGAGCGCTAGATCGCGCCTCTCAGTTTGTGGGCGGGGCTACGCAAATGAGTCTCGCGCGGGGCATTGTGGGAATGCGCCGCTTTATCTCTATTGCCAAGGTTTGTTCTGCGCACCCCCACATCCCCCCCCGTACCCCCGATTTTGTGACCCCCCCCATTTTGTGACACCCCCCACCCCCCGCAATGCTGGCGCTGCCGCCGGGGCTCACGGAGGAGGAGGAGGCGCTGCAGAAGCGCTTTGCCAAGCTGAGGAAGAAGGTGGGGGGATTTGGGGTGCTGAGGGGTGGGGGGGCCATGGGGGGATTTGGGGGGGCTGGGGGTTATGGGGGGATTGTGAGGGGTTGGGAGGGTCTGGGAGGGATTTGGGGTCCTGGGGGTTATGGGGGGATTTGGGGGGTGGGAGGGGGTGGAGGGTTTGGGGGAGTTGGGGGTTATGGGGGATTTGGGGGGAAAATTGGGGGGCTGAGGGTTATGGGGGGATTTGGGGGGGTCTGGGGCCTACAAGGGGTTTGGGGGATATGGGAGATTTGGGGGGGCTGGGGGCTGGAGGGGGTCCCAGGGGGGCTTAGGGGAGGCCTTTGGGGGGAGTGAGGGTCTCGGGTTATGGGGGGTTTATGGAGGATTAAAGGAGGGGGGCTATGGGGGGGGGTCTGGGGGTTATGGGGAGAATTTGGGGGGTCTGGGGGTTATGGGGGGGATTTGGGGGGTCTGGGGGCTTTGGGGGTTACAGGAGGTCACGGGTGGGGGTTGAAAGAGTGGGGGGTAGTTGGGGGATTATGGGGGTTTATGGGGGGGCACGGAGCGGGGATTTGGGGGGCCGGGGTCCCCCTGACCCCCCCCTGTGTCCCCCCCCCCCACAGAAGAAGGCGCTGTTGGCGCTGAAGAAGCAGCAGAGCTCGGGGGGGGCCACGAACCAGGGGGGCATCAAACGCTGTGAGGGGGGGTCTGGGGGGAGGGGGGGCACTGGGAACCCCCCAATCCTTCCTGTTTGTCCCCCAATCACCCCAGTTCCCCCCAAGTCCCCCCCAGACCCTCAATTCCCCCCCAATCCCCCCATCACCCCCCATTTCGCCACCCATTCCCCCCCCAGTTCCCCCCCCAGGACCCTCAATTCCCCTCCATTGCCCCCCATTTCTCCCCCAATCCCCCCAGTTTCCCCCCAGTCCCCCCAGTTCCCCCCCCAACCCTCGATTCGTCCCCATTCCCCCCTATTTTCCCCCCAGTTCCCCCCCCAGGACCCTCAATTTCCCCCCAGTCCCCCTATTTCCCTCTCCATTGCCCCCAATCCCCCCATTTCCCCCCCTCATTTCACCCCCGCTCCCCCAGTTCTCCTCCAGGACCCTCATTTCCCCCCCAATCCCCCCTATTTCCCCCCACTCCCCCCCACTCCCCCCAGTTCCCCCCCCCCAGGACCCTCGATTTCCTCCCAATCCCCCCAGTTTCGCCCCAGTTCCCTCCCAATCTCCCCTATATCCCCCCATTCCCCCTCAATCCCCCCATTTCCCCCTCCATTGCCCCCCCATTTCCCCCCCAGTTCCCCCCCAGTTCCCCCAGTTCCCCCCCAGTTCCCCCCCAATCCCCCCAGTTCCCCCCATTTCCCCCCCAGTTCCCCCCCGAATTCCCCCCAGTTACCCCCCCCAGGATCATCGAATTCCCCCCCCATTTTCCCCCCATTTCCCTCCCAGTTCCCCCCATTTCCCCCCCAATCCCCCCATTTCCCCCCATTTCCCCCCCAGTTCCCCCCATTTTCCCCCCATTTCCCCCCCAGTTCCCCCCATTTCCCCCCCCAGTTCCCTCCATTTCCCCCCATTTCCCCCCAGTCCCCCCATTCCCGCAGCCCCCCCTGACGGTGTCCCCCCCAGCGCTCTCGGAGCAGCCCCCCCGCGATACGGCGTCGGCGACGGAGGCGGCGAAGCAGTTGGTGAAATCGGGCGCCATCAGCGCCATCAAAGCCGAGACCAAAAACTCGGGGTTCAAACGCTCACGGACCCTCGAGGGGAAACTCAAGGTGGGACCCCGACCCCCCCCCGGGACCCCCCAAACTCCCCCGGGACCCCCAAACCCCCTTGGGCCCAAATAACCCCCCCCAAACGTCCTTGGGCCCCCCAGACACCCCCAATCCACCCCCCCAGGACCCCCAAACCCCCTTGGGCCCCCCCAGACACCCCCAATCCGCCCCCCCCGAACCCCCAAACCCCCTTGGGCCCCCCCAAACACCCCCAATCCTCTCCCCCAGGACCCCCAAACCCCCTTTGGCCGCCCCCAGACACCCCCAATACCCCCCCCGAAGCCCCAAACCCCCTTGGGCCCCCCCAAACACCCCCAATCCTCTCCCCCAGGACCCCCAAACCCCCTTGGACCCCCCCAGACACCCCCAACCCTCCCCGAGACCCTCCCTGACCCCCCCAAACAGCCCCAAAGCTGCCTGGGACCCCCCCAGACGCCCCCCAACCCCACTGGGACCCTCTCAGATTGCTCTAGACGCTCTCAGATCACCCCCAATCACCCCAGACACCCCAAAATCCCACTGGGATCCCCTCTAACACACCCCAAAATCCTCTTGGGATTCATCGAGGCACCCCTGGGCACCCCAAAATCCCCTTGAGACCCTCTCCGACCTTCTCAAATAGCCAAAAAACCCTCTTGGACCCCCCAAACCCTCGCCAGACACCCCAAGCCCCCACAACATCCCCCGGGACCTTCCCAGACCCCCCCAAACCCCACTGAGACCCCCCAAACCCTCCTAGACACCCCCGGGATCCCCCCAAACAGCACCAAACTCCCCTGGAAACCCCCCCAGACCACCCCAAACCGCCTTGTCCCCCTCCCTACGTGCTCGGGGGGGGGGGGTGCTGGGTTTTGGGGTTCCCCCTCACCCCTTTCCCCCCCCCCCAGGACCCCGAGAAGGGCCCCACCCCCACTTTCCAGCCCTTCCAGCGCAGCATTTCGGCCGACGATGACTCCCAGGAGGTGCTGGGTTGGGGGGGGCGGCTTGGATTAGGGGGGGCCCTTGAGGTTTAGGGGGAACCCCTGGGGTTTGGGAGGGGGCTGGGATTAGGGGGGGTCTTTAGATTGAGGGGGGGACCCTTGGGATTGAGGGGGGAGCTTTTGGGTTGGGGGAACACACCTGGGATTGAGAGAATTGGATTGAGGGGGGCAGGGAGTGGGGGGAGGCTTGGATTGGGGGGGCCCCTTCGGATTGGGGGGAACCCTCTGGATTGGGGGGGGGCGTTTGGGGTTTTGAGAGGAGGGATTAGTTTGGGGAGACCCCTTGGTTTGGGGTGCGGGGGGTGTTCGAGGTTTTGGGGGGGGGTTTGCTTCGGGGGGGGCTTTTGGATGGGGGGGGAGCCGTTGGTTTGGGGGGTCCATTTGTTTTGGGGGGGGCTTGGATTGGATGGGGGGGTTCTTTGGAGTAGGGAGGAGGGCTTTGGATGTTGGGGGGCTCTTCCCTTACCATACCCCCCCAACAGTCACGCCGCCCCCAGCGGAAGTCGCTCTATGAGAGGTGAGTGGGGGTCCCCTTTGAGATTTGGGGGGGGTCCCCTTGAATTTGAGGCTCCCCTTGGGATTTGGGGGGGGGTGGCTTGAATTTGGGGTATCCCCTTAGATTTGAGCCCCCCACCCCCCTTTGGGATTTGGGGGTTCCTTTGGATTGGAGATTTCTCTCTTGGGATTTGGGGATTGGGGGGGTTCCCACGGGGTTTGGGGGGGTTCCCCTTGGATTTGACACCCCCTCTTTCAGCTTCGTCAGCGCCAGCGAGCGGCTGCGGGAGCCGGAGGGGGGGGGGCGGGCCGCGGGGGACGCCCCCGAACGGGGAGGGGGGGGGCGCCTCGATTGGGAACCGGACCCCGAACCCGAGGAACGAAGCCGGGACCGCGATGGAGCCTTTCGACGTATGGGGGGGGTCCTGGGGGGGGTTATGGGGTGCTGGGGGGGGTTATGGGGGTCCGGGGGGGGCAATGGGGGTCCTGGGGGGGGGGTTATGGGGTGCTGGGGGGGGTTATGGGGGTCCTGGGTGGGTTATGGGGGTCCTGGAGGGGGTTATGGGGGTCCTGGGGGGGGGTTATGGGGTCCTGGGGGGGGTTATGGGGGTCCTGGGGGGGTTATGGGGGTTATGGGGGTGCTGGGGGGGGGTTATGGGGGTCCGGGGGGGGGGGGTTATGAGGGTCCTGGAGGAGGTTATGGGGGTCCTGGTGGGGGTTATGGGGTGCTGGGGGGGTTATGGGGTGATGGGAGGGGGTTATGGGGTGCTGGGGGGGGGTTATGGGGTCCTGGGGGGGGGGGGGTTATGGGGGTCCTGGGGGGGGGGTTATGGGGTCCTGGGGGGTGCTAAGGGGGATGGAGGGGGGGCTATGGGGGTCCCCGGGGGAGTCCATGGATGGGGGGGGGCCCTGTTGTATGGGGGGGTCTCGGCATGGGGGGGTCACTGGATTTAGGGGTTATGGGGGGCTTTGTTGGATGGGGGTTCACTGGATGGGGAGGGGGCTTGGGGGGGGGGGTTGGGGTTGTATATGGGGGGGAGCTGGACAGGGGGGGTGTATGGGGGGGCCGTGTTGTATAGAGGGGGTCTGGGATGTTGGGGGGGGGGTGGTTCCTGGGGCGGGGGGTGTCTGTGGGGGGGCGGTGTCTCTGCATGGGGGGGTTCGAGGGGGGTCCCTGATGTATAGGGGGTACCTGGATGGGGGGGGGGGTTGTGGGGGTCCTTGAGGTGGTGGGGGTGTCCCTGAATGAAGGGGTGTCACTGAATTTAGGGGTGGGGGGGTGTTTGTTCGATGGGGGGGTTGTGGATGGGGGGATCCTTGGATGTGGGGGTGTCCCTGACCTATTGCCCCCCCTTTTCAGGCTCGGACTCGTTCCCGGAGCGGCGCCCCCCCCGCAAGGGGAATACGCTGTACGTGTACGGGGCCGAGCTGAGCCCTGAGCTGCTGCGCACGGCCTTCGCGCCCTTCGGAGCCATCATCGACCTCTCCATGGACGCCCCCCGAAAGTGAGGGGGGGGCAAAACGGGGGGGGGCATTAGGGAAGGTGTCTGGGGCGAGGAGGGGCGTTAGGACCCTGTGCAGCCCTTGTTGACCTGGTGATGGGGTAGAAGAGGGGGGCGTTGGGACCCTGCGGAGCCCTTGTTGACCTGGTAATGGGGGGCAAAGGAGGAGGGCGTTAGGACCCTGGAGAGCTCCTGTTGACCTGGTGATGGGGCAAAGGAGGGGGGCGTTAGGACCCTGTGGAGTGGTTACGGGGGAGGCTGAGGGGGAGTATGGGGCGCCTATGGGGGTCTGGGGGGGGTTGTGGGGGGTGGGGGGCTGTTGTGACCCCCCATGTCCTTTCCCCCCCCCCCCCAGCTGTGCCTTTGTCACCTATGAGAAGATGGAGTCGGCCGATCAGGCCATCGCCGAGGTGGGGGGGGTCCCTGGGGGTCCCTGGGGGTCTGGGGGGGAGTCATTGGGGGTTTGGGGGGGCCCTTGGGGGTCTGGAGGGTCTCTGGGGGGTTTGTGGGGGGTCCTTGGGGGTCCCAGTGGAGTCTGGGAAGGGTCCCTGGGGATTTGGGGGGTCCTTGGGGGTCCCAGTGGAGTTGGGGGAGTCTCTGGGGGCTTGGGGGGGGTCTTTGGGGGTTCCAGTGGAGTCTGGGGGGGTCCGTGGGGGCTTGGAGGGGGTCTTTGGGGGTCCCAGCAGGCCTGGGGGGGGGGCCTGTGCCTCTCTGGGGGATTGAGGGTCCCCAGGGGGGGTCCCTGGGGGTCTGTGCGGGGTCCCTGCGGGGGTCCCTGGGGGGTTGGGGGGGTCCCAGGGGGTTCCCAAAGGGTTGGGGGGGTCCCTGGGGGGGGGTCTTATGGGTCTGGGTGGTCTCTAGGAGGGATTCCAGTGGGTTTGGGGGTTACTGGGTGGGTCCCAGTGGGTTTGAGGGGGTCTGGGGGGGGTCCCTGTGGGTCTGGGGGTCTCTGGGGGATTGAGGGTCCCTGGGGGGGGTCCCTGGGGGTCTGGGGGGGGTCCCTGAATGGGGTCCCAGTAGGTTTGGGGGATCCTAATGCGGTTTGGGGCGTTTTGGGGGGTGTTCTCGGGTTTCCTGTGGGTTTGGGGGGTTCCGGGCGGGGTCTCCGTGGGTCTGGGGGAGTCCCTGTGGGTCCGTGACCCCCCCTTTTTTTTGCCCCCCCTTTTTGCCCCCCCTTTCCCCCCAGCTGAACGGCGCTGTGGTTCAGGACGTGCAGCTGCGCGTCAGCATCGCTCGGAAACAACCGCTGCTCGAGGCGGCGACCGGGAAATCGCTTTGGGGGTCCCTGGGTGAGGGGGGCGGAAAAGGGGGGGCTGGGGGGCGAGAAAGGGGGGTTGGGGGCGAGAAAGGGGGGCTGGGGGTAGAAAAGGGGGGCTGGGGGTGAAAAAGGGGGGGCTGGGGGGTGAAAAAAGGGGGGCTGGGGGTGAAAAGGGGGGCAAAAAAAGGGGGCTGGGGGGGTTTCCTGTGTTTGGGGGGTCCTGGGGGGGGGTTTCCTGCGTTTGGGGGTGTCCCGGGGGTCCCCGCTGACCCCCCCTTTCCCACCCCCCAGCGGTGAAGAACAGCGCGAAGGGCTCTCACCGCGACAAACGCTCTCAGGTCGTCTACAACGAAGATCTGTTCGGGGGGCAGTGAGGGGACCCCCCCAGGACCCCCCAAAACCCACCGGGACCCCCCCCAGGACACCCCAAAACTCACCAGGACCCACCAGGACCCCCCCAGGACACCCCAAAACCCACCGGGACCCACCAGGACCCCCCCAGGACACCCCAAAACCCACCGGGACCCACCAGGACACCCCCAGGACACCCCAACCCCCCCCCAGACCCGCAGGACCCCCCAAGGACCCCCTTCCCCCCCCCATTTGCACCCCGAGACCCCTCAACCCCCCCAGACCCCTTTTTGCCCCCCAAACCCCCCCAGGACCCCCCCCACCCTCCCTTGGACCCCCCCCCCCGGGACCCCCAAACCAAACTGCCTCATTCCACGTGTGTTATCACGTGACCCTCAGTCCGTGTTATCGCGTGTTATTGTGTGTTATCGCGTTATCGCGCGTCTGTGGCGCTCCCCCCGCGCCGTGGCCCCTCCCTCGTGCTCCCCGTGTCATTACGTGTTCTTGGCATGTCCTGTGTGTCCCCACGTGTGTCCCCACACCCCCAACACGCGCCCTCCCTTCCATGTGCTTGGCATGTGCTTGGCGTGTCCGGTGACAGCCACGCGCGTCCCCCCACCGCCCGCAGCCCCACACGGGTCCTCTCCGTGTCATTCCGTGTCTCTTCACGCGTCCTCACGTGTCCCATGACACACGTCTCATCCCCCACATCCACCTTCTGTGTGGATTCCATGTCCTTAGCGCGTTCTCACGTGTCTCGTGACATCCTCACATGTCCCACCATGCATCTTCATGTGTCCCCACGTGTCCCCACGTGTCCTCTCACCCCACATCCCTCCCCGTGTTCTCTCCGTGTCCCTTAGCGTGTCCTCACGCGTCCCATGACCCATTTTCACGCATCCCCTCACCCCATCCCTCCGTGTTCGCGTCACTCCGTGTCCCTCAGCGCGTCCCCACGTATCCCCTCACCCCCCACACCCCACAGACTCCACTCATGTCATTTGCGTGTCGTTCCGTGTCTCTTAGCATGTTCACACGTGTCCCGCCATGCGCTTCACTGCGTCCCGTGACGCATCCGTGGGTCCTTTCACCCCCCATTGCCTCCCAAACCGCCCCCCCCGTGGCTCTCGTGTGTCATTAGCGTGTCCTTGGCGTGTTAGCGTGTCGTTAGCGTGTCGTTAGCGTGTCGTTAGCGTGTCGTTAGCGTGTCGTTGGCGTGTCGCTGGCGTGTCACGGCAGGAAGCCGATGTCCTCGTGGCGCAGCCGCTCCCGCAGCCATGGGACGACCTCGAAGACGTTGACGTGGAAGTCGCGGGCGTGGGGGGGGGCGCGGCGCTGCCCGCAGGCGTCCATCACCCCCCAACTGATCACCCCCACCTGAGGGGAGAGGGGAGGGGACCGTGGGGGGGGGGACACCCCAAAAACAACACCACCACCACCCCCCACCCCCTCCGGGGGGACCCCAAAAACACCCCCAGAAAACCCCCACTGAGAGCGTCTAAAGGGGAACCGAACCCCCCCCAAAAAAACCCACTGGGGCACAACCGCCCCCCCCCGAACCCCACAGTCACCCCCAAACCCCCCCGGGGGGACCCCAAAAAACACCCCCCAAAAAACCCATTGAAGGGAGTCTGGAAGGGGCCCAAACCCCCACTATTGCCCAGTCCCCCCCAGTCCCCCCCCAGTCCGTCCCAGTCCCCCCCAGTCCCCCCCAGTCCCTCCCAGTCCCTCCCAGTCCCCCCCAGTCCCTCCCAGTCCCCTCCCAGTCCCCTCCCAGTCCCTCCCAGTACCCCCCCAGTCCCTCCCAGTATCCCCAGTCCCTCCCAGTTCCCCCCCAGTCCCTCCCAGTATCCCCAGTCCCTCCCAGTCCCTCCCAGTACCCTCCCAGTCCCCCCCAGTCCCTCCCAGTCCCTCCCAGTCCCCTCCCAGTCCCTCCCAGTACCCCCCCAGTCCCTCCCAGTCCCTCCCAGTATCCCCAGTCCCTCCCAGTGCCCCTTCCAGTCCCTCCCAGTCCCTCCCAGTACCCCCCCCAGTCCCTCCCAGTCGCCCTCCCAGTCCCTCCCAGTCCCTCCCAGTCCCTCCCAGTACCCCCCCAGTCCCTCCCAGTATCCCCAGTCCCTCCCAGTCCCTCCCATTCCCCTCCCAGTCCCCTCCCAGTCCCCCCCCAGTCCCTCCCAGTCCCTCCCAGTCCCCTCCCAGTCCCCCCCCCAGTCCCTCCCAGTCCCTCCCAGTATCCCCAGTCCTTCCCAGTGCCCCTTCCAGTCCCTCCCAGTCCCTCCCAGTACCCCCCCCCAGTCCCCCCCAGTCCCTCCCAGTATCCCCAGTCCCTCCCAGTCCCTCCCAGTCCCTCCCAGTCCCCCCCAGTCCCTCCCAGTATCCCCAGTGACCTGGAAGTAGCGCCTCCCCCTGGTGACGATGACGGGGCCTCCGGAATCACCTGAGGGGGAGCACTGGGATGGACTGGGATGGACTGGGATGGACTGGGCCCCCTACGGAGGCTGTACTGGTCGGGACTGGGGGGTCCTGGGGGGCTGTACTGGTTGTTACTGGTTTGTACTGGTGTGTATGTGCCTATTCTGGTTTACACCGGTTCCTATGGGCTTCTGGTGATCTGTACTGGTCCATACTGGTCTGTACTGGTTGGTACTGGGGGCGCCGTACTTGTCCATACAGGATCCTACTGGCCTGTACTGGTCTGTACTGGTTCTATACTGATCCGTACTG
Source organism: Cuculus canorus (assembly GCF_017976375.1). Classification (NCBI taxonomy): domain Eukaryota; kingdom Metazoa; phylum Chordata; class Aves; order Cuculiformes; family Cuculidae; genus Cuculus; species Cuculus canorus. Next base: position 177,141 of record NC_071431.1, read on the forward strand.
GCCTGTACTGGTTTGTTCTTGTTTTATACTGGTCTGTACTGGTCTGTACTGGTCTGCAGTGGCCCATACTGGTTTGTACTGGTTCTATACTGATTCATAGTGACCTATACTGGTCTGTCTCGGTTCTGTCCTGGTTCTCTACGGGTCCATATTGGCCCATACTGGTCTGTACTGGTCTATACTGGCCCATACTGGTCTATACTGGTCCGTACTGGTCCGTACTGGTCTGTGCTGGTCTGTACTGGTTCTATTCTGATCTGTACTGGCCTGTACTGGTCTGTACTGGTTCTATACTGATCCATAATGGCCTGTACTGGTTTGTTCTTGTTTTATATGGGTCTGTACTGGTCTGTACTGGTCTGCAGTGGCCCATACTGGTTTGTACTGGTTCTATACTGATTCATAGTGGTCTATACTGGTCTGTCTCGGTTCTGTCCTGGTTCTCTACGGGTCCATATTGGCCCATACTGGTCTATACTGGTCTGTACTGGTCTATACTGGCCCATACTGGTCTGTACTGGTCTGTACTGGTCTATACTGGTCCGTACTGGTCCGTACTGGGGCACTGACCGCGGCAGGCGTTGGGGTCGGGGTGGGGATCGGCGCCTCCGGAGCAGAGGAACCGCGCGGTGACGACGTCGTCCAAAGCCGAAGCGTTGGCGTAAGGGGGAGCGCGGAGAGCGTCGGCCTCGCACGGAGAGCGCTGCGCGGACGGACGGACGGACACCGGGCAGTCAGTCAGGGGGGACGGACAGACGGACACGGGGGAGTGAGGGGGGACAGACAGACGGACGGACACCGGGCAGTCAGTCAGGGGGGACGGACAGACGGACACGGGGGAGTGAGGGGGGACAGACAGACGAACGGACACCAGGGAGTCAGGGGGGACGGATGGACACGGGGGAGTCAGGAAAGGATGGACAGACGGACACGGGAGTGGGGGGGGGGGCAGACGGACGGACAGACACAGGGGAGTGAGGGGGGGAAGGATGGACAGATGGACACACAGGAGTTGGGGGGGAAAGACAGACAGACACACGGGAGTCAGGGGGCGAACAGGGACAGACGGACAGACGGACCCACAGGGGTCAGAGGCACAGACAGTCGTGAACGGACAGACGGACGGACGGGAGTGGGGGGGATTGGGGCCACAGACAGGGACGGACGGACGGACAGACGGACAGACGGGAGTCAGAGGGGACGGGGGGGCACAGACGGGGATGGACGGACAGACGGACAGACAGACGGACGGACGGACCTGCGCCCCGAGCTGGAGGTGGATTTGCTGCCGCCGCTGCCCCTCAGGGGACACTGAGACGAAAAAGGCCTCGAGAGCGCGAGGGGGGAGAAGGAGCCGCCCTGGGGATAGGGGGCAGCTATGGGGCAGCTATGGGGCAGCTGTGGGGCAGCTATGGGGCACTACGGGGCACTATGGGGCAGTTATGGGGCGCTATTGGGCACTATGGGGCAGTTATGGGGCACTATGGGGCAGTTATGGGGCGCTATTGGGCACTATGGGGCAGTTATGGGGCACTATGGGGCAGTTATGGGGCGCTATGGGGCAGCTATAGGGTGCTGTGGGGCAGCTGTGGGGCAGGGAGGGCAGTAAAGGGGTGCTGTGGGGCATTATGGGGCGCTATGGGGCAGTTATGGGGCGCTATAGGGCAGTTATGGGGCGCTATGGGGCAGCTATAGGGCGCTGTGAGGCAGTTATGAGGCGCTATGGGGCAGCTGTGGGGCAGCTATAGGGTGCTGTGGGGCAGGGAGGGCAGTTCCTGGGGAGGGAGGGCAGTTATGGGGCAGTTATGGGGCAGTTATGGGGCAGTTATGGGGCAGCTATGGGGCAGCTATGGGGCAGTATGGGGCAGTTATGGGGCAGTTATGGGGCAGTTATGGGGCAGCTATGGGGCACTATGGGCAGCTATGGGCAGTTATGGGGCGCTATGGGGCAGCTATGGGGCAGTTATGGGGCAGTTATGGGGCAGCTATGGGGCAGCTATGGGGCAGCTATGGGGCTCACGGTGCTCCTCGCAGGTGCTCTGCGCCGGCGGCAATCGCAGCGCCCGCGACGCCCCCTCAGTGCACGGCAGACAGAGCGGCCTGAGGGGCACTTGGGGGTCAGCGCCCCATAGCGACCCCATATCCCCCCATATCCCCCCATATCCCCCCATATCCCCCATATCCCCCATATCTCCCCATATCCCCCATATCCCCCATATCCCCCCATATCCCCCCATATCCCCCCATATCCCCCATATCTCCCCCATATCCCCCCCATATCCCCCCCATCCCCCCATATCTCCCCCATATCCCCCCATATCCCCCCATATCTCCCCCATATCCCCCATATCCCCCCATATCCCCCCCATATCCCCCCATATCCCCCATATCCCCCCATATCCCCCCATATCCCCCATATCCCCCATATCTCCCCCATATCCCCCCCATATCCCCCTATCCCCCCATATCCCCCCATATCCCCCCATATCCCCCCCATATCTCCCCCATATCTCCCCATATCCCCCCATATCCCCCCATATCCCCCCACATCTCCCCACATCTCCCCCCACACCTTCGGTCGAGCTGCGGAGTCACCGCTTTGCTGAGTTGGACGAGGGCGACGTCGTAGTCGTAGAACTCGGGGACCCCCCTGTGCCGCCGCCCCCCGAGATCGAACTGGGGGTGCTGGAAAACCCCCGACACCTCCCAGCGCGTCCCACGGTCTGGGGGGGGGCAGCGGGTCAGGGGGGGCTAAAACCCCCCAGGGGACCCCCAAACCCCCCAGGGGCCCCCAAACCCCCCCAGGGGACACCAAATACCCCCAGGGACCCCTCAACCCCCCAGGGGACCCCAAATACCCCCAGGGACCCTCAAACCCCCCTAGGGGACCCCAAATACCCCCAGGGACCCCCAAATCTCTCCACAGACCCCCATATCCCCCCCCTCATTTTCCCCCCTTTCCTCCCCATGTCCCCCCTTCACCCCCCAAGTGACCCCCATATCCCCCATATCCCCATATCTCCCCATATCTCCCCCTCAGCCCCCCAAGTGCCCCCCAAGTGCCCCCCAAGTGCCCCCAAAGCCCCCCCTGACCGATCTCGACGCCGACCCACGCCGCGCTGTCCCCCCCCCCTCGAAGCAATGCGCCGCCGTCAGCACGAAATAGGGGGAGATGAGGGAACCCCGACAGCGCTCCTGACCCCGACCGGGGCGCTGCGCAGGACAGACGGACACGGACAGACGGACACGTCAGTGGAGAGGGGGGACAGGGGGACAGGGGGGGGACAGAGGGACGGAGGGATGGAGGGACGGAGGGACGGAGGGATGGAGGGATGAGGGACAGAGGGACGCGGAAGGACAGAGGGACAGGAGGGACAGAAGGACGGAGGGACGGAGGGACATGGAGGGACGGAGGGACGAGGGACAGAGGGAGGGACAGAGGGACAGAGGGACAGAGGGACGGAGGGATGGAGGGACAGAGGGACAGAGGGACTGGAGGGGACAGGAGGGACATAGGGAGGGACAGAGGGAGGGACAGAGGGACGGAGGGACAGAGGGACAGAGGGAGGGACAGAGGGACAGAGGAAATGGAGGGACGGGAGGGACAGAGGGACGGAGGGACAGAGGGACAGAGGGACGGAGGGATGGAGGGACAGACAGGGACGGAGGGACGGAGGGATGGAGGGACAGAGGGACAGGAGGGACGGAGGGACAGAGGGACGGAGGGGACGGAGGGACAGAGGGATGGAGGGACGGAGGGACGGAGGGAATGGAGGGAAGGAGGGACGGGGAGGGATGGAGGGACAGAGGGACGGAGGGACAGAGGGACGGAGGGACGGAGGACGGAGGGACGGAGGGTCCCCTTCGGGGGTCAGGCGGAGCTCTCGGGCGCAACTTCCCCCGTCCCCCCTCACGGTGACGCTGACGGTGACCATCAAGGGGTCTCTCTGGCGGCCGCTGTCGTCCCCCCCCTCGCGCTCAGCCCACACAGGCCCAGCGCCTCGCTCTCGTCTGGGGGGCAACAAACGGGGGGTCAGGGGGGGCTGGGGGGGGCTTTGGGGGGGTCATAGAGGGGCTTTTGGGGGACTTGGGGGGGGCTGGGGGGCTTTGGGGGGATTTGAGGGGCTTTTGGGGGACTTGGGGGGGTCTGGGGGGTCCCGGGAGGGGGTTGATGGGTCTGGGCGGGTGTTGGGGGGTCAATGGGGAGCCTTTGGGGGGGCTCTGGGGGTTCCCAACGGGTGTTTGGGGGGGTCTGGGGGGGTTGGGGGGTCCCAGGGGGGGGGGTTGAGGGGGTCTGGGGGGGTGTTGGGGTCATGGGGAGCCTTTGGGGGGGCTCTGGGGGGTCCCAGGGGTGTTTGGGGGGGTCTGGGGGGGGTTGGGGGGGTCTCGGGGGGGGGGTTGAGGGGGTCGGGGGGGTTGGTTGTGGGGGTAATGGGAGCCTTTGGGGGGCTCTGGGGGGGTCCCAGGGGGTGTTTGGGGGGTCATGGGGGCTCTATGGGGGTCTTGGGGGTCCCAGGGGGTGTTTGGGGGGTCTGGGGGGGGTTGGGGGGTCCCAGGGGGGAGTTGAGGGGGTCTGAGGGGGTTGTTGAGG